>NC_079457.1:46026887-46326887 GCF_903798145.1 Danio aesculapii
GTGCAGTGATAACATTAGAATCAGTTGGCAGAAGGAAAATAAGATTATTTATCTTAACTTATCTTATAAAATGTATTGTTTTGGTAAAGTTAGGGTCAAAGTACATTTACATTTAGTCATTTAGCAGACGCTTTTATCCAAAGCGACTTACAAATGAGGACAAGGAAGCAATTTACACAACTATAAGAGCAGCAGTGAACAAGTGCTATAGGCAAGTTTCAGGTGTGTAAAAGTCTAAGAAGCAAAGCATTAGTAATGTTTTATTTTTTGAGAGAGAGTACAGTTAGTGGTATAGCCAGAGAGGCAGTTACAGATTAGGAAGGAAAGTGGAGACTAAATAGTTGAGTTTTTAGTCGTTTCTTGAAGACAGCAAGTGACTCTGCTGTTCTGATGTAGTTAGGGAGTTCATTCCACCAACTGGGCAGATTGAATGCGAGAGTTCGGGAAAGTGATTTCTTCCCTCTTAGGGATGGAACCACGAGGTGACGTTCATAAGAAGGAGCAAAGCCAGAGGTCGCTTTATAAGCAAACATCAGAGCTTTGAATTTGATGCGAGCAGCAACTGGCAGCCAGTGCAAACGGGTCAGTAGCGGAGTGACATGTGCTCTTTTGGGTTCATCAAAGACCACTCGTGCTGCTGCGTTCTGAAGCAGCTGAAGAGGTTTGATAGAGTTAGCTGGAAGCCCGGCTAGTAGAGAGTTGCAATAATCCAGTTAGTAGAGAACAAGAGCTTGAACAATGAGTTGAGCTGTATGTTCAGATAGGAAGGGTCGTAGCTTTCTGCTGTTATAGAGTGCGAATCTGCAAGATCGAGCAGTTCTAGAAATGTGGTCAGAGAAGTTTAGTTGGTCATCAATCGTTACTCCAAGGCTTTTTACCATTTTGGATGCAGTAATAGTTGCCCCATCCATCTGGATTGAAAAGCTATGGTGTAGAGTCGGGTTGGCAGAAACTTCAAGCATTTCCGTTTTCGCGAGGTTAAGCTGAAGATGATGATCTTTCATCCCGTGTGAAATGTCTGAGAGGCAGGCTGAGATGCGAGCTGGAACCGAGGGATCATCAGGGTGAAAAGAGAGGTTTGGTAATTTTAAATAATCAAATAAATGCATATATACATAGTTCTTTTATATTGTGAACAGTCTAATTAACAGTTAATTAAGTAATTGGATAAAAAAGTTGGAGACGTTTTGTTCTGTTTCTGTATGTCTAAAGCATGAAGAATGATTGGGATGGTTTTTGCCATCGAGATGACTGATTTAATATTACAGGTACACTAATTAATATATTAGGGAAGCTGAGGTGGAAAAGGGAAGAGAGGATGGGGTTAAAGAAAAAGCCTTTAATTATTTTGAACGGCCCCAGCCTACGGATCTACTTTTCTTTTTCTGAAGCCCAAAAAAGGGTTTTCCATCTTCTTCAGCAAAGACAGAATGCAGTAGGAAATGATTGACGTACAGTGAAGTGACACATACTTTATACTGTACCATTCGTCAGACTCTCAGCGAGTGATAGTTCACTTACCAAAGGATGGCATGATTGGGTGTGGAACTTCCCGGCCTGAAATTATGTCCTAGTCCTCCCCTGGGAGGAGGTTAAACAGCAGTGGACAAGCTCATGCAATAAATACAAGGATTCTTCTTCTGTGTAACAAGCCAATTTCAGAAGCGTAAAGCTGCGTAGCACCACCTTGTGTAGAGGAGTATTTCTGTTTTTCATTAAAGGTGCTATTTGTAAGTTTTTGACTCTTCTAACACATGAAAATACCATAATATGTTTACAGATATTTAAGAAACATGCTAAGTAAACATTGTTGTTCATCTGAAAAAACTTCTTTCAGTTCTGAAGTTCAATTTCAAATGGTTTATTATATTTTCAAGATCTGAGGTGAACTCAATCTGCTGTTGCTTTCAGTAGTATGGGAAGACATGCAGTGGCGTAGCGGATGGGATAAGGGGGCCCCACGTGATCACCCCCGTCAGTATGTGATCGCTCATCACCCCTCCCCCAGTCTTCAGTCTCAACCGTCACAAACACCCCCCCCCATTAGCGTGATTTCCACGACCGACTTCACCAAGGGCCCCCGTCAATAATTCGTGCAGGGGCGCTCCCGCATTTTGCGCTACGCCACTGAATATATGTCATGTAAAATGGCATTCAAACTCACATTATTAGCATTTAACATTGAATAAAACACATGAGGTGTACCTGAGGTGATCATTGTCAGTTTTCGGTTGTTCAGCTCAAGCAATTGAAGCCGTTTCTAAAATATAAATTTCAGGTGTTGGTTAAAACAAAAACTCCTTTTAATATGGAGAAAATTCCCTATATCGTGTGCCGTTGCTTTTATTTAGAACACGACTTGAATCAGTCTTTGGGTTAGATAGTCAGGCTGGCTCCTGTTAGTGTGGTCAATCTGATAACCTGCACTTGCGTGTGTTTCGAACCAGACGTGCAATACCTTGTTCAACCAGTGGGTGTCAAACTTACATACTGCTCCTTTAAAGTCAGAGTGAAATCTAAATGTACTCTTCTTATATTTATATGTATATAGTAGTGCTTGTGTAAGTGACATATCTATTTTGAGATATAAGTTCTCTTGTAATCATTTATCTAATATCATTACGTTCCTTTCCTCCTTGAAATTTAATGTTGGGAAAACATCTAAAAACGTCTAAAAACAAATAAAGAAAAAAACCCTAGTGATAAACGCAAACATTAAACATCCTGATGTGCCTGAGGCTGTTCACACTACATGCACTCTACAAAACAGACACCACTTAACATTTTTAGGCAACTTGTGGTGCAGACTTTTTTAAAGTTGATTGAACTTAAATTGAGTCAACTACAGTACTTGGGTTAAACATTGAGTCAACTCAAAAAAAGAATTCAATAGGGCGATGTTGTAAAACGTAAAATGATGTGTCTGTCAGGAAATGATGTGAAATTTGAGAAAGCGATGTCTGAAAAAGTCTAAATAATAATAATAACAGGGGTGATGCGGTGGCGCAGTGGGTAGCGATGTCGCCTCACAGCAAGAAGGTCGCTGGTTCGAGATTCGGATGGGCCAGTTGGCATTTCTGTGTGGAGTTTGCATGTTCTCCCCATGTTCACGTGGGTTCACATGGGTTTCCCCCACAAGTCAAAAGACATGTGGCATAGAGGAATTGGCTAAGCTAAATTGTCCGTTGTGTATGTGTGAATGACTGTGTATGGATGTTTCCCAGTGATGGGTTGCAGCTGGAAGGGCATCCGCTGCATAAAACATTTGCTGGATAAGTTGGCGGTTCATTCCACTGTGGCGACCCCGGATTAATAAAGGCACTAAGCCGAAAAGAAAATGAATGAATAATAATAATAATAATGAATTAATAAACATCCTGGTGTGCCTGAGGCTGTTACACTACATACACTGTAAAAAAAAAAAAACATTGACTCCACGTAACATTTCTAAGCAACTTGTGGTACAGTTTTTTTTGAGTTGACTCAGCTTAAATCGAGTCAACTACAGTAGTTTTTTGAAAAAAAAATTGAGTCGAGTCAAAAAAACTTAAATTGGGCGATGTTGGACAACGTCGTGAAAATGATTTGTGTGTCGGAAAATGATGTGAAGTCAGAGTAAACGATGTCAGGAAATGTCTAAATATTAATAATAATAATAAAACAATAAACATCCTGGTGTGCCTAAGGCTGTTCACACTACATACACACTGTAAAAAATCAAATAAAACATTGACTCATCATTTTTAGCCAACTTCCAGCACAGAGTTTTTGAACTGACTCAACTTAAATGTAGTCAACCGTAGTGCTTGGGTTGAAAATTGAGTCAACAAAAAAAAAAATCTGTGCATCAAGTTGCCGTATAGTTCGAAATTGGGTCAACTTTGGATTTTTTACTGTACACTTTGCAAATTATTGCTGTGGTCACATCTGCAGTACTCCTGTCCTATAATTAGCTCAATGAGTGCTTGTTTCTTATTCAGTAGAATACATTTCGAAGTCATTATTCATCCCGTTATTAATAAGGATTTCAGCTATGGGTACGTTCCTAATTGTCATGACACTGCCCTAAAGCAGAAGGTCAGACCTCTGACACTTTGGCCAGTACTAAGTGGCTTTTGCCTGCCCCGGCGAACACAAAGAATAAATGTCATTGACGTGTGCATGTGGGCAGTCATGTGTTACGAGTCTGGATTCTGACATCAGAAATCCACTTATTTCCATTTTCTGGGCTGATGCGACTGGCAGTGGATTGGTTGGGAGTTATTTTAAATGCTCCAAAGCATCACCGAACAGCTACACAGAGAATTCGCCATGTAAACAAACGTTTCGTTTTTTTTATCCCTGTAAGTTCTTGCGCATGAACAAGCTGTATAGTAGTTGCTATTCATCTTCTGAGGGTGTCTGTTTGAGAGAGACAGGCAGGGACCTCAGGGCTTACTTCTGCTGTCTCATCAATAGACATATGCAATTGTGAGATTGCAACACCGGATAATCACATGAATACACACATTACGAGAGAGCCAGACGGAGAGAAAGAGATTGCATGTAAGTGTTGGAGTGAAACGCGGTGATTATGGAGGTTTGAAGAGGTGTGTTAAGGGGTGTGTAATTAAAGGTAAACAGAGCAGTATGATGCAGAAAGACACAGATTACACTCTTTATCATTGCCAGGCTGTGTGTGTGAGTGTGTGTGTGCGCGGTTGTTTATATAAAGGCATCATTTAAAAAGCTTTCCAGCAAAAGAATCAAACTTTTTGAGATAGAAATATGCGTGAGTGTGTGCATGTCTGTACTCGTACACAATGATAGTGATCCCAAATGCGTTGTAATTACACCAATCAACATCATTTAAGCAATGATTGAAGTTACCACAAATAGATACAAAAACAGCACAGACTATGAAAGGTCACACTAAAAGATGCACAATTCCAACTTAAGAGGTGGTCACGGTCAGTGCTTAATTTGTGAATTTCAAGGTCCCGGAACAGATCGAGGTAACAGATCTGGCATTTTACCTGCGGATGTAGAGGTGTCGTGCACAAAATTCGAGAGCCAGGGGGCGGGGTTTGTCATGGACGAAAGTGAAGAAGATTGGAGAGTCGCGGAAGAAAGTGTAAGTGAACAGCGGAGGGCGGTTGAGGTGTGGGATCGGTAAAATGAGGTGCCGGATACAAATTAAGCCCCGATCACGGTAGATTTTAAGGGTGGTTACAACTGAGAATTTGGTTCTGCTGGTCCAGATCAAAAATGACTCATTTAACCTTGTTTCATCTAGAATTCACACCCTTTTACAATGTAGAGTGTGTCAAAGCAGCTTAACATTGAAGTTCTAGTAAATCGAAACTGTGTCAGTCCAGTTTTGTTCAGTTCAGTGTGGTTTAACCAAGCAAGCAAGTGGTGAGGAAAAACTTCACCAATTGACGAAAGTGAAGGGGAAAAAACCTCGAGAGAAACCAGGCTCAGCTGGGCACGACCATTTCTCCTCTGGCCAAACTTCTTGTGCAGAGCTGCAGTCTAGGCGCCGGAGACTGAAGAGCGCTGGACGTCCATTGTGGAGAAGCTGCAAATCTAAAGTAACAAAACAAACAGCAGGTTAAGGTCAGAACCTGATTGGACAAAACAATGGTGTGTACGTCTGTTTTAAATGACCTCCTTTTCTTGATTCATAACTCTGCTGTTTTGGTTCTTTTGGATTTGACTCTGGTACTCTAAACCACTGTGTCTCAACAGTGTGTTGGGATTAAACAGTGGTTTCAATTGTATTTGGCAAGTTTTTCAGTCCATCTAGGTCAGGGATGCCCAAACTCGGTCCTGGAGGGACGGTGTCCTGCTGATTTTAGCTCCAACCTGCCTTAACACACCTACATGGATGCTTTTAGTAAGCCTAGTAAGAGCTTGATTAGCTAGGTTAGGTGTGTCTGATTGGGGTTGGAACTAAACTTTGCAGGACATCGGCCCTCCAGGACAGAGTTTGGACACCCCTGATTTAGATGATCTAACATTACAAGCACATCAGAGATTACTGTAATCAGTGCCAACTGGTGTGTAAATGCAAGTGATTAGAAAAAAAAATCTTGTGTGACTGGCCGTTTAGTGAGCTACAATAAATGGTTTGGGACAGATGAATTATAAAATCAGCCCTAATGTATGAAACTTAACAATTAATAAAAAAAAAAATCTAAATTCAAGGATTTGTGCATTTAACCAGTTGTCGTTTCTGACGTAGGATGATATCCAAGGTATTAAGGTTCATTTGAAATGTAGTGTGTGGGTATATGTGTGAAAACCTGCTGCAGGCCATGACAACCTAATATCTTCAGTTAGCAGTGAATTACACCTCATTATGGTGAACCTGGAGCCACACACACACTCTGTGCGGCTCATACACCAATGTGCAAAGTGCGAACACTCAGCAGCGTGGTGCAGGTAAGTATATGTGGTGTTAGGTATACATGCAGACAGCTCTCTCTCTCACACACAGACTCCAGACAGCCTAATGATGTGCTGGAGGTTTGACTGCTGTCATTGAGTGTGTGTCTGTGTCAGCAGAAGTCAAGGCAGACGAGAGACTTTCAATTAACACCGCTAAAAATCATTATGATGTCATTCGACGAATCCACACATGCACACGCACACACACAAACACAATGTCTATGCATCTGTATATGGACACACCTTATTTGCATTGACAGACACACAAACGTCATATGTAAGAAAAAAGTCAGATAAATTAATCACAGACAGGTAATACTTTATTGTTCATTACTGTAAAGTTCACTTTAGCTTCTCACACAGATTTTTAGACATGATCTGTATTATAGAAGGTCATGGGTTCAATTCCCAGAGAAAGCAAGAACTGATTAATGACAAAAATTTAACTTTAGATAGAACATTTCGGTGTCAGTTCAGTTTATATATATTCATTCATTTTCTTTTCAGCTTCGTCCCTTTATTCATCCGGGGTCGCCACAGCGGAATGAATCGCCAACTTATCCAGCATATAATACTAACTTGTATTACATTATTGAGGCGTAACTTGAGACCCACGTCAAAATGATGTTGTCAGCAAGATGGACTTGTACATCAGTTATTAATGTCTACACCTACTCCACACCTAAACCCAACCATCACAGTTTATAACGTCCATACCTACCACAACCCTAAACCTAACCATCATCGTTATTATCGTCTACACCTTCTCTAAATCTAAACCCAACCATCACAGTTATTAACGTCTACACCTACCCCAACCCTAAACCCAACCATCAGTTATTAAGGTCTACACCTACCCCAACCCTAAACCCAACCATCACAGTTATTAAGGTCTATACCTACCACAACCCTAAACCCAACCATCACAGTTATTAAGGTCTACACCTACCCCAACCCTAAACCCAACCATCACAGTTATTAAGGTCTACACCTACCGCAACCCTAAACCCAACCATCACAGTTATTAAGGTCTACACCTACCCCAACCTTAAACCCAACCATCACAGTTATTAACATCTATACCTACCACAACTCTAAACCCAACCATCACAGCTATTAACGTCTACACCTTCCACAACCCTAAACTGAACCATCAGGTATGAACGTACAGCCGCGCGATGCGGATGCTTTCATACTTGAAATGCATGCCATTGTACTTGTATTTCGATAAAATTTGGTTGGGTTTAGGGAAGGGGGAGGGTGGGTCAGCCGATCGTTCGCTCAGTCAGTCAGAAAGTCTGTCCAAAAGTGAGTCGACAGCGGCCTCTGGTGGGTTTACGCGAGAACAGCAGGCGTGAATGGCACTCGCGAGGGAAATTTGAGATGTTGAAAAGCGTACGGCAACCTCTGGCAGAAAAACGTGCCGCAAGGACGTATTTCGCGGTCTCCAGAAACGTCTGTGGAGGTACGTTTTCAGAATGAGCCTGGGTTGAAAACATAATAAGCTAAATAAATCAAACATAAAAGCTCCATAAATATGATGGTTTCACTGTGTTTCATCCAGTTTTGATGTCTTATATGATCATTTCTTCACTTGAATCTCTACTCCTGACAACATTTGTTTAAAATGTAAATGCAGAGCCCTTGACCGTACTGTACACAAGTACCGAAACCTTGGGTTTGCAATAGAGCATGTGGGATACAATCACATCTAGCTAACCTCTAGCACTTAATTTCTGTTAAAGAAACAATCATGATGAAGTGTGTGTGTGTGTGTTCCTGAGGGTTAAACACTAAAAACAAAGTGTCTTGTTTCATATGGTTGCTGGAAGTCTCTCTCTCTCTCTCTCTTTGATGACCAGCAATCATAAAATGGCAGTCATTTTTTTTTACATCTGTAATTACATCTTTACCCTTTTGGCTGGCTATTATTTAGCAAATCTTTGGGAGACAGCAGACAGAAAAGAAACAATGTATCTAACAAGCTTTTCAATCATCCATATTCAGTAAACAAAGCAATGTGTGTGTTCGCATGAAACTGTCAAAGATTTGGTAGACGGACATTCTGTGGAATAACATGCGCAGATGAGATCGCGCACAGTGACATTTGAAAAAAAGTCCTAATTTTGAATATATGATGGCATTAACTTTTAAAGTAATAATAATACACTCAACAGAGAAACACAATTCAATCATTGTGTTTAATTCTGCCTATTGTGACAGAGCAACAAAGTTATCTTTATTTCTGTCAAAGCATTACACACAGCTGTCAGATGGTCCATTTCCTGTGCAATAGGTCTTTTTGTTCAGGCATTTGCATGGGCACTTTGATAAACCGTCTTGCCGCAGTTGGATTTCACATTCCATATCTCACCAATCGCTGGGCCAATTTGGTCTCTCTTCTTCCCTGATTTACGAGTGCAGACATTAATTTAAGAGCTATTGTTCTCCGCTAACGGACCCCTCCCACCCGTCTTCCCGCTGCTTCTATGCCATGTTCCCTCTCTTCCTGAGCGCTGCTGCCCATCAATCAGTGAAGGAGCTGGAGAGATTGTTATCTCACTCACAGTATTAACCTTCAGAACCTGACTGCTGTCTCTACAGCATAATTAAGATGAGAGAGCGCGAGGACTGAGTTAATTGATTAAACCTGTTTTGATGATGTCGAAATGGTTTTGCCATTTTGAGACAAATGGGTTTTACAAGGGCCAATGTTTTTAGTAATAGGCCAATAGTAATAAGACATCCCCCACCAGACGCACAAAGACCTCCTACTGTCCCATTAAACCATATTCAGTCTCTCGTTTCTTATTCTCACTCCGTAGTGTTTAATCAGAACGCAGAGAAGCAAACATCATTCATTCATTTTCTTTTCGGCTTAGTCCCTTAATTAATCTGGGGTCGCCACAGCGGAATGAACCACCAACTTATCCAGCATTTGTTTCACTGTTTCTACCCAATTGACCTCTACCGCATGTCTTTGGACTGTGGGGGAAACCGGAGCACCCGGAGGAAACCCACGCGAACGCAGGGAGAACATGCAAACTCCACACAGAAACGCCAACTGACCCAGCCGAGGCTCGAACCAGCAACGTTCTTGCTGTGAGGTGACATCACTACCTACTGCGCCACTGCGTCGCCAAAAGCAAACATCTTCATAATCAATTATTCCTGAACTGGAACCCGGAACACTTCCCAAAAAGTCATTTGTATGGCATCTGCACTCATGTTAGTCCTTATCTATAATTTTGGATCCGGCTGTATCCAGCGCAGATGGTTGTATTGGTCATCGATGAGTCGAGAACACAACACTGATTCCTGCATAGAAACTCTGCATGTAGTCGGCTAGGCTTCTCCATGACAGATTCTCTTATTCCTCAAACCTCCGGCACCTTATTAGGCTGATTTATACTTCTGCGTCAAGCGTATGTGTATGGTCCGGCGCAGCCTACACGTGGTCACATAGCCCTCAGCGTAGGTTTCCTCCAGGTGCTCCGGTTTCCCCCACAAGTCCAAAGACATGTGCTATAGGAGAAATTGAATAAAACTAAATTGACCGTAGAGTATGTGTGTGAATGAGTGTGCATGGATGTTTCCCAGTGATGGGTTGCAGCTGGAAGGGCATCCACTGTGTAAAACATGTGCTGGGTAAGTTGGCAGTTCATTACGCTGGGATGAATAAAGGGACGAAGCCGAAGGAAAATGAATAAATAAACATATTTAACGTATATTTACATTAGTCACAAGTGCTCACCTTAGATCCAGGACACCACAAATCTGACGGTGGGCCATTCAGCTTTGTTGGTGCTTCGGTCTGGCTAGTTAGTTTGGTGGCTTCTCGTCAGGTTAACATAGGAGCTCTTTGGTCTGATTCATCATGTCAAATTGGCATCGGCTGAAGAGAGCGCTCTGACTGGTTATTCAGCAACAATTCAGAGCATATAAACAATTCAACATAGCAGATAAACAATTCAAGCCATGAAGGAGCACAAAGAGTCAGACAGTAGTAATTCCGCTACCTTTGTCAAATATTTGCAAGCGAAATGGATAGATTGTTAGATATATTTGCAGGAGCAAATACCTCCATGGTGTGTGACAAATACCGTGATAATGGTACTGAGCGCTGCTTTGTTTATACTAGCGTTGGAACTTCTGGCTTTGCCATTCTGAACAAAAAAAAAGATACCCCCCCCCCCCCCCCCCCCCCACCATGCAGAAAACCACGTCCTCTTATGCAGGCGCAGAATGCAAGCTTCTGAATCAGCTGCCATCCATTTGCTATTCTCCCATTCAGCTTTTTTGGTCCGGTCATGAGCCATTGCGGGGCAACAACACAGTTGGGTTTCGCCGGTGCTAGTTATTTGGCCTTGGTTTGGTGTGTATTGCCCTTAAGGTCAAAATTCACAGCACCCAAGTATCTAGCCATACTTGCTCCTCTCCAAGATGTGGACTATTGTAACAAGTAAGTGCATTAATAAAAGCTTAAATTAAAACTGATTTTGGAGCTCAATCATATTAACAAGTTATTATTATAGGCCCAGAGTTGAAACTTCCTTTAACCTGAGTCTGAAAAATCAAAGCTGTAGAGGACAGAAACACATTCAGCTCGTAGTTATTTTTTTCATGGCCTTAGTTCACATGCATTTGTGAATCTTCTGTAGTTTTCTGTTTTCGTCTCACCCAGTATTAACATGTGTTTTCAGTGATCATAAGTGCTCAGCCAAGACACATTAGAGTCTCCATCTGCTATTAGCATGTGTTCAGATGCGTCTCTTATGACCACTTGTGATTTGGCTCAAACCCCACCCTCTGTTTTTGTCACAGTCCACATCACTTGTGAGCCAGGTGCAAATTCCATTAAATTCAATTCATTTCTATCATGCATTCACAATGGTATGAACCATTAAAGGTATATTTAATGATATGTTATCTGTTATTATTATCTTTATTATTACTATTTAAGATGCAGATCAGTGCAAACTATTTTCCACTATTTAAAAAGCAAACCCGAAACATTTTGTATTGACATCTTTCAGGAGGGATCAAAGCTTTATTAAACCCCTTGAAATTCGCACCCTGCTTTTGAGGGAGTGTACAATTGTTATTAAATAACAAATCCATGTTACTAAGTTTATGAGTAGGAAAGCAAGTGAATCAAATGGATGGCAACTATCGAACAATTTTGACAGTTATTTGTGTACATTGTGGCAAAATATGACCAGCTTGTTTAGCATTTTCCCCTCTTTTCCCATTATTGACAATGCTTTTTAATACAAGGTGGGAACAGGGCACTCTTTACCGTCTTATTTCTGCTTAGGGGTCTTATGGGTATAGTTGTGATCAATTAAAAAAAGCTAACTTAACAGGAGAATGTGCGCAGATGTAAATAAACTCTTAGGTAAACATATATAACTTAAATATTGACTTAATCGAACCACTTTAAATCATCACATAAGCCATAATCATTAAAGGGCACCTATGGTAAAAAATCTACTTTTCAAGCTGTTTGGACAGACATATGTGCATGTATGGTGTATAGACCGTCATATTGGGGTGATATAAGCACACCCAGTGCTTTTTTTTCAATTTAACAACATAAAAAACGGTGGACCAATTGGAGCGGTTTTCAAACCGACCGCAACTTTACGTAGGAGAGCGGTCCCCCCGCCCACCAATATTGATTGACAGGCGCGTCATCATATCCTCAGTTTGTTGATTCACGTCCGCCATTTTCAGCGTGAGTTGAAGCAATATCACTAAAGGAACACGCTAGCTCTATTTTTAGATGCAAGGCTCATTGGGCTCAACACAAGAGCAATATTCTCCACATTATCGCTCTAATCGGAATTATTGGTTGTATCTTTAGGTAGGTTTGCAAACATGTGTACTTCTCATTGAGTCTACCTTATACTTCAGCCGTTTGCATTTCTCGCGATCCCAGAAGCTCCCTGTGATCTTAACTAGCATGCGTTTTAGAATTCTAAACACAGGTTTCTATCAGGGTACACTCAAGTCGACAGCTGGGCGCCGCGGACCGCTGCTGAAACCTATGTTTAGAATTCAAAAATGCGTGGCGCGACGATTCGGGACACTTCATGTCTCTGCCGTGCCACAGAGAGTGTCTGGTGTGCCGTGTCACTGCTTCGAGCGGCGCATCCGGTGCCTCAGTCAAAGTTAATTCAGTGTGCGTGGTTATTAGTCTTGGTGTACCAGCTCGGCACTTAAAACTAGCACACAGTTGGCTGTAAAACTGTACAAAGACACATATGATTTTGTACTCTCTGCTTGGTCTGTGTCAGAGTCGTACATGTACGACTGAATGCTGTACCTCACACTCCAGCTCGTTCTCGCAGTCTGCCTGTCAGACTCTGTTGCAAACGCAGAGCGGGTGAGCTCATGGCCCCGCCCCCTTGTTACGTTGGCTGGAAGCCGAAACTAATTTACATGTGAAGCAACACACCCCTAAATCAGCGAACTGTGGACACGCCCCCAACATGACACTTTTTAACACATTATAATAAAAAATCTGAATTGTGTTTTAAACTGAACCTAAACTGGCACACTCAGAACAACCATAATATTAATATTAAATCATAAAAAAGGAGGTAAACTATGTGCCCTTTAATAAAAACTTTTATACGTCTTACGTTCACTTTTATAAAATCTTAACGCAAAGTTTTACAAATGAGGCCCAAGGTCGGTTTAAATGCGCTTCATATCCTGACTTCAGAGATCGGTTTTGCTGTCAAAAGACAACAAAGTGTCCACTTGGCTGAGATTGGAACTGCATAGAGATGCTTGTCCATCAACTGGACATACACTGAGACTCTGCGCGGTTCCCACTGTCAGGCTGACTGCCGGTTGTTTGTTTAGTCTGCTCCTCAGGCGAGGGGGAAGGGGACGAGATACTCCCTGAGGGCAGGTAGCGAGTGACACCACTAATCGCTTGATTTAACTGTCAAGAACTGTCAACTCTACCAGCCCATGGAGAAAAGTCCTAAAAATACAGATTTTGACTGAACAGCTCTTTGACTGTCAGTGAGCTACAGTCCTAGGGAAAAAAAACCAGCTTGAAAAGCCGATGATTATTTTGTGGGGAATATCCAACCAGACCTTGTCTTTCCAATGTGACCGAGAAGCAGGTTTTCCTCATCCGCAGCTGGATTCGACGGCTCGGAGACCTGACAAGTACACTTTTCTCCAGTTTCTAACTCCTGACTGATGCTGCGAAAGTCATTATCATGCAGATTTGTTGTTTTGCTCTTCCCTTTTTAGTAGCCAACGCATGACACGGAGTCAGACATCAGGACCCCGCAGTCCTCGCTGTCTCTCCGAGCCTGAGGCCAAGTGCTGAGTCAACAGAGAGAGGAGGTGTCTGCTTTAGTGGCGTCAGGCTGGCTCGGACACCAGTCCCCCTCCTGGTCACCTCCGTTCCCTCTCTCTCTCCTTCTCACTCCCTCATTCCAATAATATCCAGCTGCAGACCCACATGTTTCAGGCTACACCAGATTCAGACCACTAAATCCAAGCTTCCAAGTGCGTAAGGTTTACGCTGCAAGTAGGTTGATTAGAGTCACAGCTGCAGCTAATATGCATATACATATAGAGTAGTGTCAGTTTTGTGACATAGTACAACAATAAATACAGCTTATACGTTTGTGAAGGGTAGATTTATAGTTGGGGTGGGTGTAGACGTTATTGAAACACACAACTGGTTACTGTGAGATTAGGTTTAGGGTTGAGGTAGACCGTAATAAGCCCAAAAGTTTAGTTAGGTTGAGTTTAGGGTTGGCGTTGGTGAAGACATTAATAAAACAAAACAGGTTAGTGTAAGTGGTAGGTGTAGACTCGGGGTGAGAGTAAAGGTTAATAAAGCAGAGTAGGTTACTGTGGGGTTGGGGTAGGTGTAGACGCTAATAAAACAAAACAGGTTCCTGCAAAGCAGTTTTTCCCAACCCTGTTCCTGAAGGCACACCAACAGTGCACATTTTCAACCTCTTCCTAATCAAACACACCTGAATCATCAGATCATTAGAAGAGACTCCAGTGCCTGAAATGAATGGGCTGGATAAAGTAGACAACCACAATATATACTGTTGGTGTGCCTCAGGAAACATGGTTGGGAAATATTCAACCCAGGCTCACGCTGATTACCTACCCCTATATATATATATATTTCTGGAGAGCGCCAAATACGTCCCAGGAGCTACATTTTTTTTTTTAAGTTTTTGTTTTCGCTCGTAGACAGTATGGTGCGGCTCTGCTTGGATGTAGTGGTCTGGATTTAGTGACCTGAAACATGTGTGGGTCTAGTGACCACCACTAGGGGCATGTGTGCTATAGGGGGGCTTTGTCTACCTTTTCAGTGCATGATTCATTAATAGGATGTTGTGCTTTATTTTTTGCAAGGCTTGAAAACAAGCAGTTTACAGTTGAAGACAGAATGTATTTGTCTGCATAGTATTTCCTATTATTGTTTTTTTTCATCTAGAGGAAGTCTAATTTATTTTAGGTGACTAGAATAAACGAAACAGTGTAAATACTGCTTGCGTTAGTATTATAAACACCCTTTTTAAGTTTTTTAAGTTTTATTTTTCAAGATTGGCCACAGAACAACTGTCTTGCCTAATTAACTTAACTTGCATAATTAACCCAGTTAAGCCTATAAATTGAGCTTTAAGCTGAACACTAATATCTCACAAAATATCTAGTGAAATATTATATACTGTCATGGCAAAGACAAAATTATTAGACAAAATATTGCTTATTAGAAATCAGTTATGAAAACTATTATGTATAAAAATGTGTTGAAAATATCTTATCTCGGTTAACCAACATTGGGGTAATATGTGAAAATGAATTAAAGGGCACCTATGGTGAAAACTCTACTTTTCAAGCTGTTTGGACACCCATATGTGTAGATATAGTGTACAGACTGTCATATCGGGGTGATATAAACACACCCAGTCCTTTTTTTTTCAATTTAGCAACATAAAAACAGTGGACCAATTGGAGCGGTTTTAAGACCAACCCCAACTTGACGTAGGAGTGCGGTACCCCCGCCCACCAATATTGATTGACAGCTGCGCGTATTAACATGTCCCGATAGTCACGTGTATAATCATATCAACAAGAGAGGATGAGCGCAACCCGGAATAAAAGGTCTGTTCAGTTTGCTGTGATCCTCAATCGTGATCAAGAGTAAGTTTCACATGTTTAAAATGTTTTAAAACAGAACTTTGTAATGACATTGTGTGTAGCTCATCGATTCAACTGCACAACAAATACTCATTGGTAAAGTTCTTAATGTAGTATTTCTCACAAACGCTACGTGAGATCTGCTTCCTGTAAGTCTGTCTGATGCAGCTGAGGGAGGAGATTAAGGCACGCAGAAAGGCACGTAGAAACGGTGGGCGGGGAGGACTAGCCTTAAAGGCGCAGTAAGACAAAACAGCCCCCCATAGTGCAAAAATTTATAAAATAGAATCTTGTGAAAGGTATAATGAAAAATCTGATGGGTGTTTTGAGCTGAAACTTTACAGACACATTCTGGAGATGCAAAACACTTATATTAAATCTGAAAAAAGGGGTAACCTAGGTGCCCTTTAAATTTTGTTTTGTGTGTGTGTGTAACACGAGGAGTGACAGAGACAACTGAGGTTTAGGATCCACGTGCAGGTTTATTCAAACTCAGAGAGGCAATGGTCAACACAGGTGCAAACAGATGTATAAAGGCAGTCCAGAATCGTAGTTAAACACAGGCGAGAGGTCGGTAGACAGGCGGCAGACAAGGAGAAAGGGAAACCAGGCAAAGATCAAAACACGGAGGAACAAGACTAAGGGAACCGCGTTGTAATGTCACTATACAGTTAAACAAGACTCGGCAAAGGCAGGGAGTGTGTGTGTTGTTTAAATAGTGTGTGTAATCAGTCTCTGACAATCCTCAGCTGGTGCAAGTGTAATCAGTGAAAATGAGGAAGCATGTGTGTGTGTGAACGGAGTGCATGTATGAATATGTAGTCCATGAATGGCGTATTTGTAGTCCATGTGTGTGAGATCCAGCGATCTGGGAGTATGATCGCTGGTGATCGTGACAGTGTGTGTGAGTGAGTGAGAGAGAGAGAGATCCATATTATCTGTCAAGAAGGCATGTAAGCCAAACTTCTGAATATTGACATTAACCTAATGAACATATTTTGCTTATTTTAGCCAAGAACCACCAAACTGGGAAGAGACTGATGTCTACTGTCAATTTCGAATCAAAGCCATAATAGATACCTCGACCAAATTATACATTTCCAACATTTAGTATTCAAAAACAATATCAAATCTCTTTATCGGTCGGAAACCCTCAATGTAGAAAGTCAACCTCCAGAATGTCCATGTTTTGTGCATTTGGGCCAGTCAATCAGAGAGGAACTGTTGGATTTCAGCAGTTGAATTCGTTTCAGGACACAGTATCCATCATGCGGTCTGTGAAGAGGCTGCAGCTCAAGTAGCAGTAATGCTTTTCTCTCAAACTCAGCTCTGAAAAGGTCACAGAGTGTCTTTAAATCAAAGTAGGCCAAGTCGTGTCCTCCATTCCTGTGTTAAATGCCATTTGTGAGAGTACTGTACTGGTAAAACCAGATTCTGACTCCAGTAACTGTCCGATGTTTGGCTCATTCCCACTTCTAAGCTTCAAAACCCACAACCTTTCGGCTCGGAGCCCAGAGCTGTAACCACGAGCGCAACACCACATATTAAGTGTTAGATGAGTACTGGAAAGAGCAGCTCTTTGTGCTTTTCTTTCCTCTGGACCACAGATAGCCTGGCAGCATACATGCTAATATGAAAATTCATGTTGTCGCTGGTGTTGTGCTTGTACTGACTTTAAATTTAGACGTCAATGTCATATGGATTTAGACTGCAATGACGCAGATAGTCAGTTACTACCTAGTCCTGACAAGGCGACACATTTCCAGCAAGTACACTGAAAATATTTATATAGGCTACTATTCATGGTCACACTTTATTTTGATGGTCCATTTGTCAAATTAAGTTACATTGCATCTACATGCCAACTAATTCTCATTAGATTATAAGTAGACTGTTAGGTTGGGGTCAGGGTTGGAGTTAGGGTTAGTATAAGTTGACAAGTACTTGCAAAGTTTCTTAGAGTCAGTTAAATGTCTGTTGAAGGAGCAAACAGTCTACTAATACTCAAATGGACCATCAAAATAAAGTGTTACCCTATTTATTAATAAATATGTGACCTTGGACCACAAAACCAGTCATAAGTGTAAATGTCTTTGGAAATTGTGATTTATACTTCATCTGAAAGCTCAATAAATAAGCTTTCCAGTGATGTATGTTCTTTTAGGATATGTGACTATTTGAATATCTGAAATATGAGGGTCCAAAAACTTCTGAACACTGAGGAAATTGCTTTTAAAGTTGTCCAAATTAAGTCCTTAGCAATGCATGTTTGTATTAAAGCATATTTGTATTGAATTTACACTATTGATTTAGCACAACTAATCCTTTATACGCAGGCAATTTCATACACATATAAGAAATCATTGTCCACATGAAAATGCAAACATGCCATTTGATGCATTTTAAGGGCAAGACGAACCAACAAGTGGCGATGAAAGCCATTTATTCTGGCTTCACACCAAACAAGTAATGAAGTATTTGCGTGAGCACATCACAAATAAGTCAATGCAAGCGTGAGGACAAAGGCGGAACCCTTGTGCACAGCCCATTTGTTCAAATGATGCGAAATGCGTGATGTGTGAACGCACATAATTTGCTTCAATCATGTCTTGCTCATTTGGTATGAACCCAGCCATGTTGGCAAAACAGTAGGAATGGCTGACGTGAAACTGAGAGATCCCGAAGCGCAAGTGTTTCAAAACACTGCACTGAAGCATGACCCGAAACACCCAGGTCACGTGACTAAGGTAATTCAAAACACCCAAGTCACATGACTAAAGTGTTTCGAAACACCAGGGACCTCACGTATCAACGCTGCGTACGCACAAAAACTTTACGTACGCCAGATTTCACGCTCACGTTTGAATTTACTAAAGATGAAATTAACGCGAGAATGTGCGTTGGTCTATGCCAACTTCATGTCTGGCGTACGTGTATTTCTTGTGTGTGTTTGTTTTATTTCCTTTGGCGACTCCTAGAGGCGATTATGTTAAATAGCACACTACTAAGTATCTTTGAGCCGTGCAATAGCAGCTGTATGGGACGGGATCGTCCACATGTCTAGCAGGTATATAAGGTTTCCATACCATTTTGCAGGGATCACCGGTTTTCCCAATGTAGTCGGAATGATCAACTGCCCGCACATTGCTATAAAGGCACTATCTGAAGATGAATTTGCATACGTGAATCGGAAACATTTCCATTCAATAAATGTGCAAATATTATGTGATGCTCAAATGCGCTTAACAAATATTGTAGCAGGGTGGCCTTGGTCAACCCATGATTAATTCATCCTCACAAACAGCATGGTTGGGATGAGGCTCCAAGGTGGCAGGGTGCGCGATAAGAGGCTTCTTGGTGAGTGATGTATTTAAAGATATTATTCCAGCTAAGTTTTTTATTTAATTTTATTGAGCGTAATTATTTAGCTGCATATCAGGAGACCGCGGTTATCCATTAAAGACGTGGCTGTTAACCCCCCTCAACAACCCACAAACTGACCAAGAGCGCAGATACAATGATGCCAATTTTAGCACTCAGTCAGTAGTAGAGCGGGCAATTGGGCAGCTAAAATGCTGGTGGTGGTCCCTTGATAAGAGCGGAGGGGTGCTGCTATACCACCCTAACAAAGTGTTCCTCTAATACATCTGTGTCTCCCACAGACATGGATACTACTCCAGACAGTAAAGTGTCGCTCACAATTGAGGCAACTCTCCTCAAAGGGTGTTAGTTCAGCATCCCCTGTTCGTTCCACACTTTGACGGTGCGCCGCTGTTTTCCTCTTAACCTGCACCTTTACATGGGACCATTTATTTTTTAATTCACTCACAGTGCGATGTTCAGACCCCACTGCGTTAACCGCGTCAGCTAAACTCTCCCACTCTATTTTTCCTTTTGTTGATTAATTCCGGAGGACAAACTTGCAATAACACAGTTTTTCTCTGGTCTACCTCCAAAAGGAGCACCTCCAATTCACATTCTGTGAAGTTTCTCTTCTTGCTTGCTTTTGCCATTGCTTTTTCGTTTGGTTTTCCAAAGTGGAGTCATTACCATATTTATTAGGGGCAGGGGGCAGAGAGGAGTTTTACACTCGTGCACGTGTGCTCAGTTTCACCTTAATTCGGATGCACAAAGAAATTATGCGTGGGATTCTGCGTACGCAGTGTTTCATCTGAACTTTTTACTGCGTACACACATTTACAGCTTTGTCCGTACGCAATGTTTTAGGATGAATTCAATGCAAGTCTTTGTACATGAGACCCCTGGTCAGGTGACTAAAGAGATTCAAAGCATCAAAGCATATTTCAGAAGTGTTTTGAGATGTGGTGAACCTGTGTTTTACTGACACGGTCGAAAAAAAAAACCTCTATCTCATGTAGCCTAGTGGACTGTGGGTGTGTGCAGAGTAACTGTGCTCCAAATGGCCCGAGTTTGAATCCCGCCTTGTATGAATACTCTGAAATTATGACTTAATGTATTTTAATAATGTTCCTCTTTTTTTTGACCAAAAACAAGACAAATTTATTCATAAAGTGTTCATTCAGATGTCAGACCAATGTTAAAACAAAACGCATTACAAGAACAGAGCATTTAAAACCTAACATCTATAGCTGCATCACCCTGGATCCGAACCCATTATCTCGACTTGCTAGTCTGGAACTCTCATTGCTTCACTTAATCACTTGAAACTTCAACTCTACAATGTAGTGTTTAATTACCTCAATTTGCTTAACTGTTTCTTTGCTGAAGCTGTTCCAGAGCAATACATTAAAAATTACTACTTGGTGTTACTGTAGAGATGGGTTTCGAAACATTTCGAAGCTTCGACACATTTGCGTTGACTTTAGTGCTCACACAACTCCGAAGCCTGATTGAGTGTGTTGCTTAAATAGTGTGTGTTTGTGTAATGTCCTTCAGCTGTGTTAGTGCAATTAGTGTCCAGATTGATAGCAGTTGTAGTGTGCAATCTGCGCAATGTATGATGGGCAATGCAGTCCAGGTAAATACGCTTATTTCACGCGGCCGCCATTTTAAAGAACCAAAGCGAGGCTGTGGTGGGAAGAAACGCGGAAGTATAGGACCAGCACTGTAAACATTGCAGTGACATGCTGTGGACTACAAACCTCCAGCTGTTGCCGAGATTTCAAAATACAGATATGGTGTAAACATCACTTTAATATCAGTCAGTATGTTTAATTAAAACAATTAAAAGCAATTTAGCATCAAACAACATCACAAGCTCTGTAAGAGTAATATGCTCAAGTGTCCTCCTAGGCTTCAGTTCATGGCAGCAGGTAAACAGAGGGGACGCTTCCCTGCTTCAGCCTATGTAACTTGGTGAGCGATAAACACTGCAGTCCTCTGTAGCACACCCTCGTGTTGTCCCGGTACTGAAGTTTTAAAACAGTCTAATTCCCGCTCGACTCGACTGATCTTCACGGCTGCTTCGCGATCCAGTCTCCATGTATCTTGTGTTTGCACTCAGTTTACCGCTCTTCACCCAGTGCAAACACAGATACACGGAGACTGGAGCGCAAGCGCGAAACAGCCATAAGGATCAGTAGAGTCATCAAACAGATCGCTCGGCTGTGTTTGTGCTCAGTAAACAGCGGAGGGTGAACTGATGACCTTCTCGGCCAATCACAAGCATATCTGTTGAGCACATGAACACAATGGCCAATCAGCGCTGTTTTAAGAAAGCCATCAACAGTGCTTTAAATGTTAGCGGGAAATTGACAAATTTTCTTTTAATTCAGTAACGTGACAAGTCTAATATAGTGAAAGAATCAGTTCATTAACTTGAGTTTGATAAATGGCATCTAAAACATGTGTTTGGGAAAGTAAACGTTAGCTAACTAGTGCCGTTTCCCTTAACTTAGCTGAAAATGAGCTCTGATATCCCTTTATATTTTCACCATTCATTCAGAACGGACCTTCGGGTCACTCAGAAGGCGGTGAAATGATAAATTTGTGTCTCTTTCTCTTCGCTGATAAGATATACAGCCAAGTACACAACGTTCTAATGTAACTCCCAACGATACTTCCGGGTTTCTTCCCACCGCAGCCTCGACTTCGCTTTTAAAAATGGCAGCCACGTGAAATCAGTCTATAGCTGGTGGAGTGTACATATAGCTGGAGTGCCTTTAAGAGAGGCTGTTTCTAAATACCAATAATGCAGAGAATGAACTTGGTTTCTCCTGGAGATTGATCTTGCCAAGTTACATCAGAAGAGCGAACTCGGAAGACCACAAGAACACAATACATGTTCTGTAGAGATTAGATGCTGCGATCTTCCTGATGGTCACATGACCTTCACACATTTTAAAAGAAAAATATATTAAACATTACAACATTCATAAGACAAAGTATAAAAAATATGCATCCTCCTTTATTTAGCCACTATGACTTGGAAAGACTGCTGCACTTACAAGTCTGCATTCCATGAATCAAGAACATATCAGGGTTCTGTCATGTGTCCTCCATTGTTGTCCTGAGTATTGGAACTTAACTTTGGCGCTTGTTGATGATGTTACTCAAGAACACAAGGATGCTTAAGAACGCATATTGAGAAACAGCCAGAGTCTTATGAGCACTCTAGCTGATAACCATAACACAATGACAATGTATCGATCCTTCGTTAAAAATCGTGATTCCTTGAATTAAGTGAAATATATATCATCTTCAAATGCAAATTTGAATTAATAAAAAAGTCTTGAAAACAAACACTGCTGCTAATCAGTTTACATTGTGTCTTTTAGGAACTGTAAGTAAATAACACTTTGCACTGCTATTTAGATTACTTGATGCTAGGTTTCTAAATTAATTAGGTCAAGGCAGGTTTTGTAACTTGCTATTAACAAACTGTTTACCCGCCAAATTTAAATGCAGACTT
The DNA here is from genome assembly GCF_903798145.1 of Danio aesculapii. Taxonomy (NCBI): domain Eukaryota; kingdom Metazoa; phylum Chordata; class Actinopteri; order Cypriniformes; family Danionidae; genus Danio; species Danio aesculapii. Next base: position 46,049,410 of record NC_079457.1, read on the forward strand.
TATCAATGCTGTGTTTGATGTAATAAATACACTAGTAATTGGTTCATCATACACCGCTGACATACACAACTTGGGATATAGGTGCGTTTCATATGGATTACAGTTGTTTCATGGTGCTTTTTTTCATTTTTTTACACTCTCTCCAGTCACGTTATGGTTTAGTTGTTTTGTAAATGCCATGTGTGGATATTTTGTGCTCCACTGAATAAAGTCACGCAGGTTTACAACGATAAGGGTGAGTAAACAAATCTTTTTGCTCTTATTTAACCTATAAACAGTCCTTATACAGTAATTCTGAAAGACTGGGAAATGGTTTTTGAAATTGTTGAAACGATGACAAACATAATGACAAACGCTTTTTCTTACTTCTAGTAGAACCAATACAGGTTCTAGTGCAAATATTAAAAATAGGTAAATAAATAAAATAAATTAAGCATTTTCTAGTTTAAAATTGAGCAATTTTAGTGTTTTTATTTATGTTTTACTTTAAATAAGTTAAATAATTGGTCGATTGGGCAACCAAAATAATCTGATTTTAAACCAAAAACAAGATTATTTTACGTACACCAATTCCAGATTTATGTAGAAAACTTTACATAATTTTTAATTATTATTAAATAAAAATATTTTTTCTTTAAAAAGCTTAATATTTTGCAAGTGGGGTAAATATGATGTTACTTCAAACCGAAAACTAGTTTATTTTTTACACCCCAATGGCAGATTATTGTTTATTAAAAAATAATGGCCCGTTTCCACTGAGAAGTATGGTATGTTTGGGTCGATACAGGTCACCTTTATCAAGCTTGCGTTTCCACTGCCAAAAGGGTACCCTTTTGGTGGGCATCGTGTATGACAGAAAGTTTCAGACGATGTAATTTTTACGTAAAATATCACAGTAAAGCCGTACGGGTCGTTCACATGTCAAATAAAAGCACTTCTTACAAAACAGATGCTTTATAAACATAATACTTGTGTATAAATGTTCATTACTAACCTTTCCATGAACATGATTTGATTATCAGGGATCAGCCAATGATCAGCCTACTGTAACATCTGCATATATACGAAAGACAGTCTCCTTACAGTCTCAGATATGTTATCAATTACAGAAAAACTATGCACAACATACATTTAGTCCTTATTTGGGTTCAAAAACAACAGGAAATATAGCCCACAGTCAGTGCAAACTATTCATATGTGTCTTTAATCTTCAGCAACACAAGTAATTCCGTCATTCTGAGTTCATAATAGTCCAAAAGGTGATGATAATAGTTAAACATGGCAGTTTGTTCATGTTTTAGGTTGCTGAAGCATCATTTGCTGCTGTTTTTTCCGGCTTCTCCTCTGTTTTGTTGCGCTTCACTCTCACGTTTGTCTCTTTCTAAAAGGATTGGATATCAGAGCGCTTCAATGATCATGTGTATGTTATTAATATCAGCTCAAAAAGTTCATTATTTCAATATAGACGCGTGGCGAGCTCTCTGGAGAAAGTGAAACCACTCTCACTTTTGCACAGGCTCGTAAAACAACAACAAGACACGGCAGATTTTGTTCTTCTTGGCTTTGAGGCTGTTCATCAAGACGACGAACGTTTGTTTGAGTTCAGGTTGACCATGGTTCATTATTATATGTATATATTATTACGGTGTAATATCTCAGCTGTGTTTTTAAAAATGGCGCGTCCTTTGTTTTCATTCTCCTGCTTCTACCAGTGATGTATCTCTGTAAACCAATAGCGTTTAGCTGCGCGTCTAGCTCCACCTTATGGTAGCCTTTGCAAAAGGTGACCAAAAAGTGGTACGGTACGGTTCGCTTTTAGGTACCCTTTGACAGTGGAAACGGCAATAAAAGTGTACCGAACTCCTCAGCTTAAACGGGCCATAATTGAAAAAACACCACTTCATTTATTATTATTGTTTCTGAAACAAAACAAATATGTTTATTAATGGAAGAATCTTTTGATATTTGGACTTGAAACAAACAAAAAAAATTTAACGGCTTTTTATCTAGTTTGGGCACAATTTATATTTGAGATGGGAGTAAATTCAAGACCTGGGAGATGATACATTATGTAGAATAACCTGTCAGTCAATTTACATTGCGTCTTTCAGAAACTGTGCTGTAGCTAAATAGCACTAGGATGCGCTTCCACAGTATTTGGTTCCATATTTATTCCAATTGTATTATTTTCTACTTGGTTAATTGCAGAGATGTCTAAATTAGCGCATGCTACAAAAACAAGTTGCTCCATTCGTGGCGAAAGTACTGACATATTTAAAGCGTTTCATTTGTGCCTTCCTTTTCCTCTTTTCCCTGGCTGAAGCGAACATGAGCTCTCCTTGAACTCCGGCCAGTTTTGTAAGTTTGCAGGGTGATGTTGGCGACTCCGACCCCTCGAGAGGTCACAGAGGTCCTATAAAAGACAAAGTCAGGATCAATAGCACGGTGTGTGGTGGTGGGGGGATATGAATTAAATGCAAGGGATATTTAAGGCAAGGTTAGCCCCTTTATCCGTGGCAGTAAGAGGAGTCCTGATAGTGGTTATTCTGAGATTTTGCTTAGGAGGCACAGCTAAGCACATTCTCCAGCTCTTTATATTCAAATACCTTTTATTGGAGGGTGTGGCCGCACAAGGTGAGACATTGTACAAGGTTAGGCTGCTGTTACATTTTATTGGCGCAGGATAATTATAACCACACGCATGTGCTCCCGGGGGGATCGCAATGGGCTTCTCCCTATGGAAAACATGACGCTACTGTAGTGCCCTGGTTTCAAAACTGAACGCTGGTCGCCTACAAAAACTAGAGCTAATGTATGGCTTAGCATGCTTAGAACGAGACGGCACGGCCAGGCTGAAAAGATGATCTAAAGATGATTTCTTTTTTCAGATAATTATAACGTCTGCGGCCTCATCTCCAGATACCTTAGATTTCCAGCTCGTCACAAATGTGACTTGGAAAAACATGAGCAAAAAAACTTTGGAGATTACTCTAAAGTGGCCCTGCGGTGAGGTAAATGTTTCTGTATTTACAGAAAGGGTTTAGTTACAGATGACTGACATGTTAAGTCCGTCTGTGTCTTTAATGTTTCAGTCTTGCTCTCTCGGTTTTTCCTCTCTGCCTTGGTGGGTACATGGGGACTTCTTGTGTAGTTTGTGTTCTCCTATTCAGTCCTCTCCAAGTAAGTATCGCTCTAGCATGGAGAACTCCAAGTGGGAGGGATTACACTGCAAGTAGGCTGGGTGACCTGCAAATGGGAGGGAGTTACGCTGCAAGTAGGGTGGGTTTAGGGTTGGTGTAGGTTTAGTAGTTATTAATAAAACACAACAGGTTACTGTAAGGTTGGATTTAGAGTTGGGGTAGATTTAGACGTTAATATAACACAACAGATTACTGTAAGGGTGGGTATAGGGTTGTGGTACCGTATATGTTAATATAACACATCAGATTGGGTGGCGAGGGGGTATGAGGGTGAGGGTATGAGGGTTGGCATAGGGGAGAGGGGTCTCATGGATAAAAAGTGAGGATGGGGGTGGGGGGAGGGATTGCGTTTGCCCTCACTAGGTCGCCTTTATAGACGCGCCGGCCCTGGGTATGTGTAGATGTTAATATAACACAACAGGTTACTCTAAGGTTGGATTTAGGGTTGGGGTAGGTGTAGAGATAATAAAACACAACAGGTTACTGTAAGGTTGGGTTTAGGTTGGGGTAGGTGTAGAGATAATAAAACACAACAGGTTACTGTGAGGTTGGGTAGACATTCATAAAACACAATAGGCTGGACTGAATGAAATGAATGAAAACTCCATTTGTTTGTACAGCCCAATTGGAGCTCAAGTCCCACCTACTTGGAGCTAACCAGCTCATCTGGAGCTTACTCGAACCTCCATTTATACCCCTCTCAGTCTTTCACAAAGTTTTTGATGTCTTGGACCCCTTTCTAAAATATAAGACATATTTAAAGTCTTTGTGAACTGTGAGCTGTGGACACTTTTTTTCAGTGTGTTGATCCAACTGAAAGGGAATATCGAGTAGGGGGCGGGGCTTTCTTTTTGAAAAGTTAGAGGGGTGTGTTTGAGAATACTTTGGATCTATTTTGCATCTTATTTTATCATCAGAGACAAAAGATCACCAAATGCAGATGCTGATGCTCAGACTTTGATTGGAGATTACCAAAATAAACAGATTCTTCTCAGTGGATTAACTTGCGCGGATTAATTGTTCACCCAACGAAGAACGCTGTGAGCAAGCAAAACTATGAAAAATATACATGCATCAACATAAATGGATTTCTTATTTTGATTAAAGGGATACTTCACCCAAAAAATGAAATCCCCGTTATCACTTAAGGTAATACTTTATTTTGATGGTCCATTTGAGTCTTAGTAGACTGTCTGGTTAATATCTGTTGATACTGCTCCTTCAACAGACATTTAACTGATTATAAGAAACTTAACAAGTACATGTCAACTTACCCTAACCCCAACCCCAACCTAACAATCTACTTATAATCTAATGAGAATTAGTTGGCATGTAGATGCTATGTAACTTAATTCAACAAACGGACCATCAAAATAAAGTGTACCCTCACTTACTCATCCTTCGTTTGTTCAAAACCTGTGTGAGTTTCTTTCTTCTGTTGAAAAATAAGTTATTTTCAAGAATGATGATGGTATCCATCGGCTTCCACAGTAATTTATTCCTCTACTAAAATCTCTTTTGAAGTATCTTCTTTTGAGATGAACAGAAGAAAGAAACCGTAAAGGTATAGGCCTATATGATGAAGGGATTTCCATTGTTGTGTGAACTCTCATTCTCATTAACTACAGCATATGAACACCATTTGAATTCAATAATTGGGGTTTATTATGATTTCAAACAAGAAATGAAAGAGTAATATTAATGTTAAATTTGGCCAACCATGTGTATTGTTCAAATTGACTCCCCTTTCGTTGTGTTGGTGCCTGTTTTTGCCCAATTGACTTCCATTATAAAAACGTTTTTTGATTGTACAGTTCAATTCAGCTTTATTTGTATAGCGCTTATACAATGTAGATTGTGTCAAAGCAGCTTCAATAAAAGGTCATAGTAAATTGGAACAGTGTAGTTCAGTTTGTAGTGTTTAAGTTCAGTTCAGTTTAGCTCAGTTCAGTGTGGTTTAATAATCACTACTGAGAGTCCAAACACTGAAGAGCAAATCCAACGATGCGCCGCTCTACAGATCCCGAACCATGCAAGCCAGTGGCGACAGCGGAGAGGGAAAAAAACTTCACTAATGGCGGAAGTGAAGAAAAAAACCTTGAGAGAAACCAGGCTCAGTTGGGCACGACCATTTTAATTTCTCCGCTGGCCAAACGTCTTGTGCAGAGCTCCAGTCTCAGTGGCGGAGGCTGGAAGCTGGCCTCAGTGAAGACTCGTCTGTCTCTGGAGCGTCACAGGAATCAGTCTCATGTTCTCCACTCATCCATGACCATCACAGTAGCTGCTCAGGATACGGCCTGGTCCAGGATATGGAAACCTTGGGATCATCTCGTCGTTGGTCTTGGATCGAATCAGTGACTCTGCATAGTCTGTACAGCTATGGCACTGTAAATTCATGCAGTCTTGATTATTAAAGGTTTCCCCTATTGGGAAGAGGTCAAATTTGACATTTTTTACGGTTGATCATCAGTTGGCACCATTAACCCTTTAGATAATCCTGTGCAAAATAGTGTCAGGCTTTTATATTGAGTTCTATGTAGATTAGTATAACAATAGATTATAGTGTGTGTGTGCATAAATATACTTACTATGTTTAGAGTTCTGAGAGCTGATCAGCTTATTTAGATTTTCTTAGACATATTAAAGTAAGTGTGCAAAGGTCTCTCTTACACCAACACAATCTCACGGCAATTCGTAACTTTTTTTTTGTGGCTAATTCGTACGAATTCGTAAGATCTAATTCGTACAATTTAGTACGATTTGCTCATCCTCCAATGACGGTTGGGTTTAGGGGCGGGGTTAGGTGCCACGCCTCCTTTTTAAAATCGTACCGTTTCGTACGACTGAACTCGTACGAATTCGTACGAATTAGCCACTAAACTGACAAAACGTAAAATACTTACGTTTTCTCGTGAGATCAGGCTGCTTACACACACTCTCTCTCTCTCTCTCTCTCTCTCTCACACACAAAAGCACACACAATACTTCATAAAACTCCATATAAAAGTCAGAAACTTTTTTTGCATTGTAACTGATGATCAACAGTAAAAATGACAAGTTTTACCTCTTCCCAACAGGAAATATTACCAACAACCAAGAAAACATGATTATATGGTGTTACGACTTTGCAATTTTAAAAAATGTCATTATAATGGAAGTCAATGGGGCAAAATCAGCCACCGACATAATAAAAGTGTGGTACTGTAAACCAGTGTTTCCCAACCCTGTTCCTGGAGGCACACCAACAGTACATATTTTGGATGTCTCCCTTTTCCGACCCAATAACTTCAGGTGTTGGAGTCTCTCCTGATGTTATGATAAGTTGATTCAGGTGTGTTTGATTAGGGAGAGGTTGAAAATGTGTACTGTTGGTGTGCCTTCAGGAACAGCGTTGGGAAACACTGCTGTAAACAACCCCACAGTGTATTGTTCATTTAAAAATAAATTAATTTAAAGCATTTTCCCCAAATTATGTGTTAAAATAAGGTTTGTCACCAAAAATTTGCTGAAACAAAGAAAGTTGTGGCCAAATTAAGCCTCAAAATCACCTCACACAAGGGGTAAATATAAAAAGGAAGACGTTCTAGCATAGAATCTTTGACCATGCTCGCCTCACTTGACTTTAGACTTCACTTACCATATAGCTGCTGCATTGTGTATAAATGTGTATGTCTGAGCGAAAGTGTGTGGCGAGTAAAGTCAGAAGTGTATCTGTGTTGTTGAAGAACACAGTGTTCTTCCTTGTTCGATTAGCAGGGCATCGTGGAGTCGGGTCCCTCACAGCAACACTGTTTTTAAGAGTCATATTTCAGTAGTCCTCCTTACCACACGCAAGCTATCTTACAGAGCTAAACTTGATGTACAGCCAGAAGGACAGAGAGCATTAGGACATTAGTTTATAAAAGACAGTTCTGTCATTATTTACTGATGCTCATCATTAATTATGCTTTCCTCATCCTCATATTGGTCTAAACCCTTACGACTTTCTCTGTTCAGTAGAACATTAAAGGCTTTTTATATGTTTTACGCAGCGGATGCCCTTCCAGCTGTAACCCAGTACTGGGAAACACTCGAACCAGCAACCTTCCTTAATTTAAGAATAGAAATGGGAAATTTGTATGTGATATGACATGGAAAAAAGAGATTCAGGTTGAACAATATAATGGTGACTAAATGATGACAGTGTTTTCTCTTTTTACATTTTCATTACTCAACGGGAAGTCTTCTTGATTATTTAAAACGCGTTTAAGCTATAGTTATTGTGATAAACAAAAGTTCACACATAATTCATTCAAATTCTCACTCAAAGTATTATGTTTACATTTTGGAGCGTCAATGTCTGAAAATAATTAATATTTAGTTATAATTATTTTATTTTATTAAATAGCATTAATAGTTAATATTATACCATTAGTATTTATTATTTATTTATTTATTATTAGTATTTAACTAATACCATGTTGTACTTTTTTTCATTAGTAAGTGAGTGAGAAATTATTTTAAAGATTTGAATGTTCCCATGTTTTTTGCTGAGGTATTATTTTATATATCTTTGATATTACTATAAAAGAACTTTTCAAAACTTTCCCAAAAACCGATAACCGATATAGGCTAATAAATACAAATCTTGTTTCTATTTTTCTAAGCCAGATTACATTATGGTTTTGAATGTTACCATGTTTTTGACAATGTATTACTTCAAAATTTTTAATTAAAAAAATACCCCCCAACACCCCCCCCCCCCCCCCCCCAAAAAAAAATACATAAATAAATAAATATCCGATATTGGCTAATAACTACAAATCTTGCTTAGCCAGATTACAAGCATGTTCTAAATGTTACCATGTGTTTCATATATCTTTATTACTATTTAAAAAAATTGAAATTTCAAAAATCGATAACCGATATAGGCTAATGAACACGACTCTTGTTTAATTATTCTAAGCCAGATTTAATTAAAGTATTGAAATGTTATGTTTTTGCAAAGGTAATACTTCATATTTCTTTAGTATTATTAAAAAAAAAACTTCCCCAAAACTGATAACAGATATAGACTAATAAATTCAAAACATGTTTCTATTTTTCTTAGCCAAATTACATTAAAGTTTTGAATGTCGCCATGTTTTTGCAGAGGTTTTATTCCATATATCTTTGATATTAATATAAAAAAGAGAATAAAACTGATAAACGATATGAGCTAGAAAAAATAAATCTTGTTTTTATCTTTTTAAGACAGATTACATTTAAGTTTTGAATGTTACCATGTTATAACTATGTATTACTTCTTATATCGTTGTTATTATTATTTAAAAAACTATTTGAAATATGAAATTTTCAAAAACTCCCCCCCAAAAAAAACCGATATAGACTAATAAATACGAATCTTTTAATTCTTGTTCTAAACCAGATTACATTAAAGTTTTGAAATGTTATCATGTTTTTGCAAAGGTATTACTTCATATATTCATTAATTCATTAATTTTCTTTTCGGCTTAGTCCCTATATTAATCATGGTTCGCCACAGCGGAATGAACCACCAACTTATCCAGCATATGTTTTATGCAGCCGAAGCCCATCCAGCTGCAATCCATCACTGCGAAACACCCATACACTCTCATTCACACACATACACTACGGACAATTTAGCTTACCCAATTCACCTATAGCGCATGTCTTTGGATCTGTGGGGGAAACCGGAGAACCCGGAGGAAACCTACGCCAACATGGGGAGAACATGCAAACACCACACAGAAATGCCAACTGACCCAGCTGGGACTCGAACCAGGGACCTTCTTGCTGTACCAACTAAAAATTAAAAAAAAAAAGTGTTTTATTTTTCTAAGCCAGATTACATTAAAGTTTGAAATGTTACCATGTTTTTGCCGAGGTATTCCTGTACTTGACGCATCAGTGTTATTGTTATAAAAATGATTTCCTAAATACTTGTGCATCACTATATTATATGTGTGTGTATTGTTATTGGTCCCCGTGAGGGAAATGGCTGAAAAGTAACACAGAATGGAGTATTTTGAAAATGTTGAACTGCAAAATACAGACAAGGACAGAATACACAGTTTGTACATTTTCAAATCATTATGTCTGTGGGAAGACCCCATAAAACATGTAAACCCAGTGTGTGTGTGTGTGTGTGTACTTGTTTATGTGGTTTACAAGAACACAAAATTGTATAATGAGATGGCATGACTTAGGTGTTACCTTAAGGTGGTTTACAAGGACATGCTGTGTGTCCTTGTAATTCGAAATGCTTTAAAATCATACTTAATGGGGTCTTTTGACATTCAAATTTTGTTATAGGTTTCCTGTGAGGGTTTGGTTTACGGGTAGGGTAAGGGCACATGGAAACATTTTCTGTGTGCGCACATTTTCATGTGGTTTACGAGGACATAAAATTGTAAAATGAGATGGCATGGCTGAGATGTTACTTTAAGGTGGTTTACGAGGACATGTAATGTGTCCTTGTAGTTCTAAATGCTTCTAAAAATCATTCTTAACAGGGTCTTTTGACATTCAAATTTTGTCATAGGTTTCCTGTGAGGGTTTTGTTTATATATTAAGCATTTTTACAGTATAAAACACATCATGCCGATGTCCTTGTAAACACTGCATACATGTGTGGATGTGTGTGTAAGCACTAATATCAATGCAAATAGTGCTTGTGACATAATTTAGATATGGTGAGTGAATGAAGGCAGATGAGTTCCCACTGTCTTTTCTCTGTTATGTCAACATGCCCTTTTATTTACTGTACTCTCACTGCGCCCTTCAGTCAATACAGGGGAACCTTTCATACTGCAAACAATCAGGCCTATGTAAACAGCCCTTAGCCATGGCTCTTAAAAACAGAGAGATCAAACATCACAGATCCATGATCCCTCTGTGAAATGTTCTGATTAATATCTTACACTCATCCTAAAAGGCTCAACTTCTAGACTTGTCTAGCATGCATTTGTATACATGTTAGTCAATGCTTCTTGAACCATAAACCACTGTAATGTTGAGTTCCCTTCCCATTTTCCACCTTCTCCCTGAGCCATGCATTTAAACAGGATGTTTTTCTTACTGTACCTTGAAGACATCTATATACAACTGAGAATTGTAGGCTATAAACTATTACAACAGTATGTGGACAGCAAACCAGACCTAGTAAACTCCAATGCTGAGTGTGAGGTTATCCCGCTGAAAGTAGAAGATGGGCATACTCTAGAGCAGGGGTCACCAAACTTGTTCCTGGAGAGCCGGTGTCCTGCAGATTTTAGCTCCAACCCTAATCAAACACACCTGAACGAGCTAATCAAGGTCTTACTAGGTATACTTGAAACACCCAGCCAGGTGTGTTGAGGCAAGTTGGAGCTAAACCCTGCAGGGACACCGGCCCTCCAGGACCGAGATTGGTGACCCCTGCTCTAGAGCCTGACCAAAGAGTTTTTTTGTGGTCTGATGGCAATAACGATATTAATATATCGGTCAGTATTCTTTATGTGATTATTATAATAGAGTACCAGTCAAAAGCACACTTACCTATTAGTGTGTCCAACTTTGACTAGCACTTTATATAGAATACATAAACATAGATATTAATTCATTCATTTTACATTGGCTTAGTCCCTTTATTTATCAGGGGTTGCCACAGCGGAATAAACCACCAAATTATCCAGCATATTTTTTACACAGCAGATGCCCTCCAGCTGCAACCCAGTACTGGGGAACATCCATACACACTCATACACTACAGCCAATTTAATTGATTCAATTCCTCTATAGCGCATGTGTTTGGACTGTGGGGGAAACCGGAGCACCCGAAGGAAACCCACGCCAACACATGGAAAACATGCAGACTCCACACAGAAATGCCAACTGACCCAGCCGGGACTCGAACCAGTGACCTTCTTGCTGTGAGGCGACTGTGCTAACCACTGAGTCACCATGTCGCCTAAACAGATATAAACACATCAATGAACACTCAGTTGTGGTGATCAAACACTTATTAATGTGTCCAAGGTTTGTAGTTTAGGCAGTGTATTTACAATTACCTTCATTACCCAAAATCTGTGAAATAAACAGTAAGGAACCTGAAAAAACAAAAAAAGTAACTAGTAACTCTCTAAATATCCCGCCTGATCTCATGAGAAAAGTATTTCATGTTTTGTCAGTTTAGTAGCTAATCCGTACGAATTCATACGAGTTCAGTCGTACGAAATTGTACGATTTTAAAAAGGAGGCGTGGCACCTAACCCCACCCCTAAACCCAACCGTCATTAGGGGAATGACCAAATCGTACTAAATTGTATGAATTAGATCGTACGAATTAGCCACTAAATCAAAAAGTTTCGAATTGCCGTGAGATTGTGTTGAAATATCTGGCAGTAATGATAACGCCTGCTTTTTAAAATTGTATTTTTATATGAATTAAACTGTATTCATTTGTACGAATTAGCCACTTTTCTGACAATGTGCAAAATAGTTATGCTTCCTCATGAGATCGGGGTGGTCCCACAGTCTTTATTACTGCCAATTGAACAAGAACAGGTTATAATGCAGAAAGCACAATGTTTCAGCATTTTCTCCTCTGTGGAAGATTTTCTTGTCTTAATAAATATTGTCAAAAGTGCTGAAAACTCTCTCACTTGGCACAGTTAAGGTTAGAAAGAACAGGTACCTGCCTGATTTTCCCTTGAGCTGGGTAAAGCATGAAACTAATGGGTGAGCATGAAACCAAATTTGTAAAATAATTCATTAATACATACAGACAAAGAGTAACACAACTTAAATCAATAGAGATACACGTGATCTCAATTCACAATACAAAAAAGAACAAAAATCACAAATACAACAGACACAAATAGGGAGTTGGTCATCATGGCCAACCCCTGAAAGACACGTGAAAGAAACACAATTAAAAAGAAACATTCATAGATGTCAAGGAGGGACCCTAACACCAGTTAAAAAACTTAACCCCCTAGCTCAAAAATAACCTAAACTGTTAAAACTGTGACAAGCAAATCAATACAGAGCAGCAGTCCCACCATGTCAATCAGGTGTATGTTTGGTCTCAGTTGAGTTCGCTTTGAACAAGAGACCAGGAACAGAAAAACCCCTGGATGTGCAGTCAAAACGGGAACTAAACAAGATGCACCACACATGGCCACTCACAAAGCAGGATTACAGCTGTTTGCAGATCCATAATTAAAAACTGGCTTCAAACCAGTGCGAGACAGGTAGGAGGATCACCAAGGTACTATCATTCAGTCAAAACAATGAAGTGCTCCATGCCAAAAAGCACGGTACTGGGGACGATCCAAGCAACCATTTCCATTTCAATCAGCACAGGTACTCCGTGGAGTCAACAGTATCCAACCAAGCATGATCCACTTAAGGACTGACTGGTTCATTGGCTTGGCTGACATGGGTCAAATATAGAGGGCTACAACTTGCTCCACACTTAAGCATGGTCAGAAAGATTTGCTTAATTGGCCCTTTTTTGGATTAAGCTTCCATAACCAGCACAACAGTCACAATAGCATAAGGCAGGATATCAGCGGCGATCAATTCCATGATCAATTCTTCCAGCTCTTGAGATCCACTTTATGGTCATATCAATCACTTGTTGGAGCGTGCCTTCTTATTGGGCTCTGTCTTCTTTAGGCTGTGCTTTTTAATTGTGTGCCTCATGATAGACTTCTTCATGTTTCATCTTAAGATGTTTCCACAGGTTGGTTGTATTTGTCTCTTTGAGGCTGTCTGATCCCCAACTGAGAGTGCCTGCACAGATATTACAGGTAACTGTATCAGATGAGTCCTTGCTGAAGTCCTTCCACCCTCAGCCATCTGTTTAAAATATCATACTATTAGGCTACGTTCACACTGCAGCCCAATGTGCCCTGAATGTGATTTTCTTGACTCAGGTGAACAGTGTGAACAGCCCAAACCGCATGGAATCTGATCTTTTCAGGTCAGATCTGTGCCACTTTCATATGTAGTCTTAAATCAGAGACTGATGTTTTGCAATGCGACTGCAGTGTGAACGGTTATGTCAGATTTCATGTGACTTTTACATAATCTTTAAGCGACACACGTCATCATTCTGTGCTGCAAACATCATCTACTCCTCAGCATCACAGTAGAATAGCACACATGGTGATTACCACAGAAAGTTGGTAGTTCATTTTGAAAAAGATTTTGAAGCCAAAACCAGCCTGATCTCACGAGAAAACGTAAGTATTTTACGTTTTGGCAGTGTAGTGGAGTTCAGTCGTACGAAATTGTACGACTTTAAAAAGGAGGCGTGGCAACTAACCCCACCCCTAACCCCAACCGTCATTGGGGGATGAGCAAATCGTACTAAATTGTACGAATTAGATCGTACGAATTAGCCACTAAGTCAAAAAGTTACGAATTGCCGTGAGATTGTGTTTGCAAAACTTGTGCTTGTTAACGATTGGGGCACGGGTTGATCGCGAAGCTGAAGAGCGTCTTGCGTGTTGAGGATAGGGGATCCGTGTGCAAAGGAGGGAGAACTATATCTCCGAGAAAAAAAAAAGGGCAGGTGCTCGAGCACCCAAACCCCCCCTCTGTATGTGTCTGCTGTTTATAGCGAAGTAAAATTAAATAACTCTGTATTACTTAACTAAGTAATTAATTAAATAACTAATTAAATAACTAATTAAATAACTATCACGTGTGCATAATTAGACATTTTATGCTGTCTGTAACTGTACTTTTGCGCATGCGGGTCAGTTTAGGACCATGATCTGTTCACACTGCAAACTGATATTGGCCACATTTATAAGAGCAGTGTGAACAGCCATGCAAAATCTAATTTCAGTACTAAGCCTGGCAGTGTGAATGTAGCCTCAGATCATCATAATCATACATAAAATCCTCTGGTCGGTGACGTCGCCAACCAAATTAGGCTAACGCGAGAAACTTGCCTGATGGAAAGATGACTGAGGGAGAGGAGTTATTTCTGAAGCAGGTTAAGATGCAATAACTTAATTTCTGATGCTGTGCTCAACAAATACTTTAGTAATTTAAAGTAAGTACAACTATAAATTTCTGCATTATGTAGTGTAATTTATCAAAGAAGAGTTGTAAATATATATACAATATGCATAATGCTTATGCCATAATATTTCCCTTTACTGTAAATTACTATAGTATTTTAAATGTGTAACACCTGCTTTTATTGGATTTTTTGTTTTATACGTATTTGTTATGTACTATAATTTGTTTCTGTTTGGTACAGCATATTATTTACAGTAAATAATTGAACTGAGTTCTGCCTCATATGTTTCATTGACAATTTTATTGATCTCTAAGATATGATTGACTTGAATTTAAGTTGCTTCAATTTAAAAATAAAAATTGCAAAAATAGCTTAGATGTAGCTAAGCTACTTTTGCCAAGTAGCTTTTAGCTTAGCTTGCTACATTTCCCAGGGGGTAGCTTTTAGTGTAGTTAAGCTACATTTTAAGTAGAGTAGCTAATAGCTTAGCTCACTACATTTTTTTAAGTAGCTTGCTCAACGCTGTATATATATATATATATATATATATATATATATATATATATATATATATATCCTACCACATTACTATGGTGCAGTTACTGGCACCTACTACCCCATTAAAAATCTATAGTAAATCCAAATAGCTTTTGGAATAGCTGGAATAGAATAGCTTTCTAACTGGATCATTCATGGCGCAGTGGCTACGTTTACATGCACCTAAATAATCCATTTGTAATCCGATTGATGGTTCAACTGGATTGAAAAACATTAATTTAAACACATAATTTGATTGTGTTTGATCCGATAGAGCTGAATTGCGATCGGATTGGAAGGGGTGGTTTATTCCTTTTGTTTTCAGTCCAACAGCAATAAAATTATCATGTGGATGATTGAATCCTACTACGTTTTCAATCATTGATTGCTTTTCTTTGAATCCAAAGTATGACCAATTTCTAAATGCTAAATGCTAGATGGTCAAACAAGTTCGTAGTCTAACATGGCTCAGTAAATAGTACCAAAGATTCTCTTAAAAGCCGTGAGAATAAGAAAAATACTGATTTTGTCAGTCAGAAAACTTTAAAGGCTTTATCTCGGAGGTGAAAGTTCAGTAAAGATTCTCTAAATTGCAGCTCTTTTTATATCAAGTTTCCAGTGATGTCCCTGCATCTCGTCTGCTTATACTCTCTCTCTCTCTCTCTCTCTCTCTCTCTCTCTCTCTCTCTCTCTCTGGGAGTAATACTGTGCGGGTAATTACTGTGTTCTCTAAACTTAAAATAACAAGCATGGCCTAATTACAGCTCACTCCTGATTACACCATCTACACCAGGAGAATGAGGGGGAGAGAGACTGTTGCGTCTACGACCTCTCATTCTCACTTTACGTCATGGTTAGTATATATATTTAAATATGTTTAACCAAATGTGACCTTACTGCCAGCAGCACTGATTGTGAAAAACCATACAAATATGAAGAGTTACAAAAGTAATACAAACAAGCCATATTTCATTTCATAAATCATTATATATATATATATACACACACATGTTCAAAATTAAGCACAATAGCAACCAAATAAACTTGAATCATGAATTTCTATTATTTAATTGTAGTTGTTTGTTGGCTTCTTTTCATAAATGTATTATTTTACTGCCTCTTAGTAATAGCAATATAGAAAAATCACAATTACCAATAAACAATTTGCTTCTAAAACGTGTTTATTGTGATAAATGTGGAGTTTAATGTTTGTTCGATATTATACAGAAAGCTTTACAGTAGTATTCAATTCTGTTTTTGAGTCATTCAAGCAAAACTTGGCACAAAGATTAAAAGAAACAATCTTTATCCATAGAGTTATCATAATACATTAAACATTTACACATATAATTATGAACAATTTCATATTTCTGTGCATCGACATCTGACCGTTCTATGGGGAAAAATATGCTGAAGTACTGGAATTTATCTTTGCAGAGAAATCGAGTACCTTTTCCCCACATACACTTCCTCTCAACTGTGCTGCAACACCAAAGCATATAAAAGATTGAATTAAACACACGGCGGTAACATGACTGTGATTTCCATAACATCACCAAAAAGCATCAGCCGGTTTGTGCCGGTGAACCGCTGAGTCACTGTGCGCATGCTTTAAAAAAAAAAGGCAGAAATGATGGAAAAAACATTGGTTTTAGTTCTGTCTTATAAACTATCCTTTGCAGAACTAGATACGGAGTCATCTTAGTAATGCTAATTAATCAGAGCTACTAACAATGAGCCCATGACAAAGTAAAAAAAACTGTGACTAATATAATCTATATATATATAAATTGGAGATAAATAAAACTGATTTGAGTTGTTTCTCCAAATATTCATCAAGATTAAAAGCAGACACACACCATCAATATTAAAGACAATGAAGACCCCGTAGTGTTGCCCACCTTAGGACTTGTTTGCAGTAAGAATGGGACAAAATTATGCCTGAAACACTTCGTCACTTGGTGTCTTCAGCCCCTAAAGGTGTATTAAGCATTGCGAAAATGAATGGGAACATTACATAGTGGCAAATGCTTAACTTTTCCAATTGTGTTTGAAATGTGTTGTAAGAACCAAAATTGGAATACGTGTTTATTTAAAACAATTATAATAAATAAAAAATCACGAGGAACACATTAAATAATGTTTGTTGTATTGTCTGCAATGAAATACAAGTCAAAGTAAATTTAGAAATCACTACTTTTTTAATTTGCGTTTTCCATACTGTCCCATTCTTTCTGATTTGAGTTGTAAGATATTATGCAGTAAATATAGTAAAACCAAAAGGGTTTATGATTTGTCCAAATTTGCAATTCAGAGGTTGAACAGAATTGTTTCTTTACAAAGACTGTCTAATGCCTACAGGTGGCATGGATGCATTTCTGCAACTATTATAACTGCCTCTTGTTATACTAGGATCCGAGGTGGGTCAGAATTTGAATAAGTTTGTAATATTCATGTAATATTCATCATCTGTTGACTCCCCTGATGTTTTCACAACAGCAACTGTAAGTCAGCAAGTGTAGAGCTCACTAAAGACATCATTCCAACCCAGGCTTATTCTGAAAACGTAGTCTCGAGGACATTTCTGGAGACCGCGAAATACATCCTGGGAGGTACTTATTTTTGCAGTTTTTGGTTTTCTCGAATCCGCGAGAGGCCGCTGTGTGCGCCTTTTTGGCTTCTCGGACGTCTCCCGCGAGTGCCATTTGCGCCCGCGCTGTTCTCGCGTGAACCCACTAGAGGCTGCTGTCGAACAAACATCTGTCTGTCCGACTGGCTGAATGATTGACTGGGCTACCAGCCAATCGGCCGGCCGAATCACCCACCCTCCTCCTTCCCTGAACCCAACCGATTTTACCGATTGGACCGCCCGCCCTAAACCCAACCAACGATTTACAAAAGCCGTCCGGAAAAAGAAAAGCCCTCGTCCAATTAATTTTTTTTTTTTTTTACCACATCTTCAGATTTTACCACATTCTCACCCTGTTATGAACCTCTTCGCTTTATTTTTTGGATTCTGTTTTAATCTTACCTGATTTCTGGAACCGCTCTTCCCTGGACTCGAACCCGGTCGTCGTGGTCAGCTCCTCTCTGCGTCTCAAGTCCGCCGACGTACAGGACAAGCTAACCGGACAAACTGGTTGCGGTGGGAAAGCCCTCCACACAAAGGTAAGCAGTCAGCCGGCGAGCGCTAAAAGGAACGGCGTCATACCGCCCCACAGCGTTCGCTTAAAAAACGAAATGCAGCCATACTTACCTCCGGTTACATAATTCGCGGTCTCCAGAAACGTCCTCGGGACTACGTTTTCAGAATGAGCCTGGGTTGCATCATTCCAGAGACATCCATCTACATCTTCAGTCAGTGCGGTGTACATTAAAACACATAAACAGTCAACTGCGCAACACATTCAACCTTCCAACTCAATCAGGACCCCTTCTTGTAACTTATGTGATGCTCTGGTTACCCCTTCTGAGTCGTTTTACAATGTGCAGAGTCCTCCGATGCTTTTGGTGGTTCACATTATGCTTCTCATTAAACTGTAAAATTGCATACTTCATAACTATTTTGGAGCACATTTACGAGAGGGGTCTGGATGCAGACCTGATGCAGTGCAATCTGAGTTGCATCCAATGCTTTTTAATGTGCTCACCTAACCCCACCCCTAACCCTCACAGTGACATCGGTAGCGCAATTGAGTGCATTGTGTTTGACGTTGCATCACTGAGATATGCAAGCTCAGCTACATCCTGATACTATTGGAACCCACACCTAACCCTAAAACTACTCACTACTTAACAACATAAATAAGCAGTGGGCAAATAAAAGTGAGTCACGTGTATTTATTGCAAAAACGACCAAATAAAAGTGATAGAAACAAGTCAAGCTGCGTTCCAAGTCCTTGAAGCCGTACAATGTCTTTGCGTGAAGTTGAAAACGATCTGGCAACCGCTCACTTATACCCTCTGATTCAAAAAGATGCTCCAGCACATTGCATAATGCGATTGGTTATGAGACACAGAGGGAGCCAACAGCATTTGAAGCGATTGATCAGGATAGTTTTGCATAGTTTGCATAGTTATACTACATCCTAAAAGTCACAAAGTAAAATTATATACTTTTGAATGTGTAACAGAAGAGTATGCAAGCTTTGAGACGTACTACTTCTTCATTAACAGACTATTATGTTGCTTAATTACATCCCCTGTCAATCATCTTGACACATCATCCACATTTCTTTCATATTTAATTTCCTACCTTATTGAAGATTCAGCAGCAGGTTAATCTGCCATTCACGAGTCTTTCATGCAGAGAAATCTCCTCAGGTCTTTGGATAATTATCCATTCAGTAGTTAATGTCTAAACATGTCTTGATATAAGTTCACATTGTTGTTGCAGATGAAACGTAACATGGCAAATGTGATTTAAATATTTTCCAGTTGGCTAGATATTAAATAACAGTCAATCAAACAACTTTACCGAAGCCTCTCGAATTGACGGTTGGTCTTACGCGTCTGCAATGTTTGTAGTTTGTTTACACTTTTTACCACAATTTGTTGTTCTAATCGAATTTATGTCCAACGCGAAATGTTTTGTAGGCAATATTAGTGTTTAGAGTATGGATGCTTCTACACTTCGACTTTCTAATGGAAATAGTAGACCATCAGGAACCTTTGGCATACTCTTTACAACAAATTACTGTTTGGGATATATTATTCTAGTTTCAAAAACTATTTAGGATGGATAGTATGCAAATGGAGATGCAGCGTTAGACTGACCAGGATTCCACAACCAAAGTTGATGTAAGACACATGTCTGGCAATTTGTCATAGACAATATTCAAGCTGTGTGGCGAATGGAGATGGGCGCTTGAGTAAAAAAAAAAAAACTATAACTAAATATATATACATATTAGTGGTGGGCTGCGTTAATGCCAGACTCTTATCGCGCGATAAAAAAATATCACCGTTAATCTATTCTCAAAGTTGGGTTGGGAGCTGGGTCTATTCTATGCAAGCTATGATGACTTTCACCTTGATATTTTAGCACGGATGTTTATCATACCGGTGAGTGTCCGCCAAAAAGGTGCCCTTCGGCGCCATTTTGCCGACAATATAGTTTTGATGTGGGTCTCCATAAGCCGCCCTCATGTTAACCCCGTGTCTTGCAGTTAGCAGACAGACCCTGATAGACAAGCAGACAAATATGAATGTGGATGTAAGTATATGGATGTAAATGTATTCAATGACAGACAAGGTGATTCTTAATTCCCTGGATGAGCCTGCATTATTCAGCGGTTGTTACCTCAGAATAACATACCTTAGAATGTCACCACTGACCAATCAGAATCGAGTATTTCAGACAGCTGTGTAAAAACATTAGTTAATGCACTGTTAACAAGAACTGACAATGAATTACTGTATTTTCATGAAGTAGTATTAACAAACACAACTGAATATGTATAAAAATGTATTGTTTATTAATGTAATAAATACATTAACTAATGAAAACTTATTACCATGGGTTATCAAAATATTTGACTGAAATACAACACAATCAGTGTTCAATTTGTGGTTATTATGTCTGTGTTTCTGTGTGACAGAGTCTGCTAAGACAGTTCATCTCTGTCTACACACACATCTCACTCTCATTTTTTTCATTCTTTGTTCCCTTCTCACCTTCTCCTCATCTGTTTATAGTCGCTTCCCCTTTTTTCAGCTGACTCACAAGGACATGGAAGAAATGGTTTCAAAGAGTTACGAAATCCTCAGACTCGCTCATGGTTTCTGTGGAAAAAAAAAAGAGTTTGGCAGTTTCGTGCAAGGCTGTTCTCACAGACAGCAAGTGCTACTTTTGTCTTTCCTGCACCTTTCCTGCAGTCGAGAAAATAATATGTGAATAAATCTAAATAGGCAGGTGTGCGTTATTACACTACAGACATAATAAGTAGTGTTTCCTCTAGGTCTAAAGCAACATAAGTTCAAAACGTAGCCCTATATACATTTCTATAGATTGTGAATTATGTAGCCAGAAGTACGTATGGCTGCATTTCGTTTTTTTAAAACAAACGCTATGGGGCGGTATGACGCTGTTCCTTTTCTTGCTACCAGCTGACCGCTTACCTCCGTATGGATGGCTTTCTTGCTGTTACCAGTTTGTCCAGTTAGCTCGCCATTGTACGTTGGTGGATTTAAGACGCAGAAAGGAGTTGATCACGACGACGGGGTCTGGTGAAGAACGGTTCCAGAAAGCGAGTAAAATAAAAATAGAAGCCAAAAAATAAAATAAACAAGTAAATAACAGGGTGAGAATGTGGTAAAATCTGAAAATGTGGTGAAAATCCAGCCTGATCTCACGAGAAAACGTAAGTATTTTATGTTTTGTCAGTTTAGTGGCTAATTCATACGAGTTCAGTCGTACGAAATTGTACGATTTTAAAAAGGAGGCGTGGCACCTAACCCCACCCCTAAACCCAACCGTCATTGGGAATAAGCAATGGTACTAAATTGTACAAATTAGATCACACGAATTTGTACGAATTAGCCACTAAATCAAAAAGTTACGAATTGCCGTGAGATTGTGTTGTGAAAATCAGACGAGGGATTTTCCTTTTCTGGATTGCATTTTAAAACTGTCGGTTGGGTTTAGAGAAGTGTGTGAGTCAATCGATGCTTTTAAAAACACTATTGGTTGGGTTTAGGGAAGGAGGAGAGAATTTTGAGATCTCACAAAGCGTACACAGCGGCGTCTGGTGGATTCGCGAAAACAAAAACTGCAAAAAAAAAAACGTAGCTCCTGGGACGTATTTGGGGCTCTCCAGTAATGTATATAGTAGTGCATTTTTGGAATGAACCTGGGTTTATGCATTACAATCTGCACTAGTCTTATACCCAATTTACCTCTACCGCATGTCTTTGGACTTGTGGGGGAAACTGGAGCACCCAGAGGAAACCCACGCCAACATGCGGAGAACATGCAAACTCCACACAGAAATGCCGCAGCAGAATAAACCGCCAATAACTCTGGCTTGTTTTATGCAGCAGATACCCTTCTAGCCACAACTCAGAACCGTGCTGGGAAACACCCATACACTTTCTCATTCACACACTCACTATGATCAATTTAGTTTGTCTAATTCACCTATCCTGCATGCTTTTGGACTGTGGGGGAAACTGAAGCACCCGGGAGAAACCCACACGAACATGAGGAGAACATGCAAACTCCACTCAGAAATCACAACTGGCCCAGCTGGCACTCGAACTAGCAACCTTCTTGCTGTGAGGCGAGAGCGCTTCCCACTGGGCTACCGTGCTGCCCATGCAAATTTATACATGAGTAAATCTGAACAGTTTTTTTGTGATCTCACTTTAAATCATAAAGTCGGATGTATGAGGCCCAGTCCACATGACCGCGGGTATTTTCAAAATGCTGCACTTTTTTACACATTTTTCGCTGATTGTCCACACAAAAACAGAGCATCGCTGACTGAAACCAAAACCTTCCTTTTCCAAAACTACAACTGACACTACAACCGGAGGTGTCGCCTCCTGATGTCAACATGCTAATTATCTCCTTTCTGATTGGCCAATACAGCTAGGTTCACACCAAACGTGGAAGATGTTAATTTTGCACGTTCGCGGTATACGTATCGCATATTGTTTAACCACTGGATAGTATTCCGTCTCTGTTCGCATGCTAACATTGACTTCTATGCTATATACTCAATTCCCTGTTTAGTGTAAACCCACCATTAAAGTGTCTTTATCGCCACCTGTTGGTTCGCCGTGCCCTTGACATGCATCACAGTGCATTTTGGCATGATCATGTGGATGGATAAAACTATATTAATGAAAATACCCATGTATGTGTGAACATGGCCTCAGTTGTCCTAGGTTAATGATACATTTAAGGACAGACTTTTTCCGTCATGTTTAAAAATTAAACAAATGTTTGAAGATAAATGCTAAGTTATAATTGCTGTTAAATATTATTGCTGTTTCAGATGTCACAAGACCCATGGAAGCTTTGGAAGCACCCCTCATATTCATAGTGGCTCTCTGATGTGCACAAATGAGATACAGTGTCTTGGAAATAGAGGCGACTAACCCTAACTAATTTGTATATTACTCCTCCCCCTTACTTAATCTTTGTACACCCCCTGTCTTATTTTTTGGTATAACTTCTTCCCCCTCCCCCCTCCAATAGGACTCTCTCGCAATCTGTTTTGGTCTGGTCTGCTATATGAACAAGTTGATGGGAATGATGCCTCTCAGGGTGTTGTGTGTGTACTTGTTCTTGTATCCCAACTTAAACCTGAATGCACACAGACTCATGGGGACTTGCGTCACCGTGGGGACCATAATTGAGGTCCACATGGGCAAATTTGCTTATAAATCACACAGATTGAAGTGTTTTGACAATGTGAAAATGCAGATTGTTTCCTGTGAGGGTTGGGTTTAGGGGTAGGGGAGTAGAATGTACAGTTTGTGTGTGTGTGTGTGAGAGAGAGAGAGAGAGGGAGAGCGAGAGCATACACTCTTACGATGACAGATGTGCGTCTGTGGTATCTGTTAGAAGTTTTGCAATTGATGCAATGCGTTAATCTGAATGCGCATTGCGTTAATGCCACATGACGCGGGTTACACACTGGTCGCAAAGTGAGGGGGGAGGGCAGGACACCCTCTTAATACAATGGTAAGGGAAACAATGTTGAAACACTGTCCATGGACAGTGCAGAGTGTCTAAGGTTTAAAGCAGATTTTCGGAGATGTTGTTGTTGAGATGTTGAGATGAATTAGGGCCCCTGGCACAAATTCTATTCTGAAATATGGAAACTGAATAAATATACAGTTAAAGTCAGAATTATTAGCCCCCCTTTGAATTTTTTCTTTCTTTTTTAAATGTTTTCCAAATGATATTTAACAGAGCAATGAAATTTTCACAGTATTTCCGATAATATTTTTTCTTCTGGAGAAAGTCTTATTTGTTTTATTTCGGCTAGAATAAAAGCAGTTTTTAATTTTTTAAAAAACATTTTAAGGTCAAAATTAGGACATTAAGAAATGTGTTGAAAAAATCTTCTCTCCGTTAAAGAAAAATGGGGGGAAAAATAAACAGAGGGGCTAATAATTCTGACTTCAACTGTAAATTATAATTTAAAGATGGTATATTATTTAGAACAAAGGATCGAATATGTCAGAATGAAAAAGTGCTGTAATGATTAAGCGACAGTGGTACTTTGCGTAGTAACACAACAGTCATTTGTCCTTGCTTATGTGTCCAAGTGAAAATGGTACAGTGTGTAATCTGATACATGAAATATTATTTCCTGTACACATCAGAGCAAGCACACACTGGAAAGGCAGTTGCAGTGAGATTAATGTACTGTACAAAGGGAAATAACAATATTTTTGTTTGTTTTTACTGCACACACACACACACACACACACACACTCACACACACAGACACACAAAGAAAGCCGAACTAAAGCATGACAATTGCATGGCATTTCAAAAGTCTAAATATTTTTTGAAAGGTTGATACTATGTATCATAGTATGATGCATCGTTTGGGAAAAGAGCGATGTATTGACGAGTGTTTCCCAAAACCTGTAGTTTCTGTCGCAGATCCATCACTTGAACCACGTTAGTTATTATGTAAAACGCACATAATGATGCTCTAAACAGGGTGGTAACAACTTCTTTAGAGAAGAACCCCATCATTTCTTTGTGCAAATTATATTGTTTTACATGCATACGCATGAAAAAAAAAAATCCAATAGTAGTTTTGGTAAAAACATGCACTCGCTTTCCATATTAATTGAAATATATGTAAATGGAACATTATTAGAGGCTATGTTTCCGTCACAAATATTATTGAGAATATTTCATAAACTATACTAAATTAACATAAAATCACTTACAAAAGTAACACGTATTCTAATATCATATATAAATCACATAAATAAATATACAATGAGGCTATTTATTATGAAATAAATTTTATATTTATTATTTATTAGGAAATGAATAAATCATACTTTATAATAATAGTAATAATATTAATAATATTAATGATGATGATGATGACGATTATTATAATTATTATTAATAAGTAGGATATTGTTTATTTATTTATTTATTGAAAAGTCTACTTTTACAATTTGACACATGTAAACCACTGCAGGAATGGCCAACAGGCCCATGTCATATACAGTACAGATAATTAATAAATAACCCACTATAAATTAAAAGCATTAACGTATGCTATGTTTTTTGTTTTCACAAGCTTTGGAGATGTAATGTAACATTCCGCTTTTAAATAATAGGTCACCTATAGCTTTCGCCATTAGTTATGGCTGCGTTCAAAATGGCCTAAATTTTTTCAAAGTGCACTGCAAAGGGATTGCTAAAACTGAACTTCAAAAATGCTTTGAAAGCAAACTACACGTAAGAGTGATGACTTCAAATGAGTTTAAATGTTAGAATGTTCTAAATGAATAGAGTATAAGAGGGATAACTGGGAATAGAACACAGCCACAGAAACTCTGTTTCTAACTACAGCTCCAGAGGTGTAGTTGCAAGCATGGAAGTTTGCGAATGTTCGTTGAAACGATGGATTTCGAAAAAGCCAAATCAACAAACGATGTTTGTAATGACACAACTTGCAACCTTATTTGGCTAACGATGGTTTTCGGAAACGCACCCCAGGTACTGACCAGGGGCAACTCTGCTTAGCTTTAGTGGGCGACCATGTGAAAGTGCTAGCTTACGGCCAAAGCTACTTGAAGATGTTTAATAAACTGCTTGAAGTTTCATAAACTAATTTCGAGAGGAGCACGTGATATGATCGAGCACGTCTGGCCACTCATCTGTAATCAGTAATAATCCAATCAGAGTGATCCTAGTTTACTATAAATGGATCAATTTCTCCCTACCATATCTTCGTTTGGAAAAATCCCCCCTTCCACCCCATTTCCTCCTTTTCTTCCCTTTTCTAAAGGGGGAGCTCTCGAGACCTGATCTCGGATCTCCTGATATGCTTATCGACCGGGCGGGAGCCCTGGGCTCAAATACCTCCGAGCTCAGGGTTCTCTCCCGGGACAGCATGCCAAACCTGCTTTATACGCCAAGCATATCTAAGTGGGAACTCTTGAAATTCCTGTTATTTTTTCTTTCTGTTTTCTCTGTCTTTTATGTCAATACTTACATTTGTCATCAGGGTTAAATAATGGAGTACATATAAAGTAGTCAATTTGTGAAGTGAATCAAAGTTTTTCAAAAGTGCCCAAAGACAAGAATAGGTCTGGTCCAACGGGAAAGTTTTGATTAAAGGTTTTGATCCACTTTAAATGTTGATTACTGTAGACATTTTGGTGCTATGTCATAATCTGGCTACACAAAAAGCTGTGAATTTAGTTTTTGTCTTAAGCTCAACTTCATAATGATGAGAGAGTATGTGGGCATGCAAAAGTCAGTCTGTGTAAGTGTGCACTCTCAACAAAAGCCTCTGAATGTCCATTGCATTCATAAGCTCATCAGAAATGTATGAGATTGGTTACAAAGCTTGGCACTGTCAAATAAAATCTGATCCAACATGCACTTCATTCATTCACATTTGCATTCAGACACTCTTCATTCATTTTTTAATTTCACTTTATTCGTAACTATACCATAGTGCATGAGTTTTCCACCATATTCCTGGAACCCCCCAGCAATGTACATTTACTTCAGGTCTTGGATTGGTGTAGTGTTGTGAAATAGGGACGTTTCTGCACCCTTATCTTGAATTCGAGGGTCATTTTGGTGGGATCTCTGCCACAATCCCCTGTTAATGTACAACCCCGTTCCCTACTAACTTTCAAACCAAGCCTACACACTTGCAAGTTGAATAATTAGAGTTGGGTTCTTTGGATTAAAACACATAAAGGGATAGTCCCAACAAATGGAAATATACTCACTTTTTACTCACAGTGATTCAAAATCATCATGAGTTTCTTTTAAGAAGTTATTTTGAAAGCTGAGGACCTCTAAGCATTGACTTTGATAGAAGGTAAAACAAATTATGCATAAGACAAGTTCAGCAGAAGAAAGCAAACAAGTTTGGAAAAAGTAAAGGATGAGTAAATGATGACAGAAGGGTAATTTTTGGGAGAACTATACCATTAGGAGGGGCGTCACGGTGGCGCAGTGGGTGGCTCAATCGCCTCACAGCAAGAAGGTTGCTGGTTCGAGCCTCAACTGGGCCAGTTGGCATTTCTGTGTGGAGTCTGCATGTTCTCCCCATGTTCGCGTGGGTTTCCTCCAGGCGCTCCAAAGACATGCAGTACAGGTGAATTGGGTAAGCTAAATTGTCCGTAGAGTATGTGTGTGAATGAGAGTGTATGGGTGTTTCCCAGTAATGGGTTGGAGCTGGAAGGGCATCCGCTGCACAAAACATATGCTGGATAAGTTGGTGGTTCATTCCGCTTTGGTGACACCTGGTTATTAAAGGGGCTAAGCTGGAAAAAAATGAATGTATGAATTCCATTAAGTGTTGTTTTTTGTATTTAGTTAAGGATATATTTAGCTTTATATGAGATAGATTTAGTTTTATTTGGTTACATTTAGTTTTTAATTATAAAGATAGTCCTATATTAATGTCTTTGTTCTGCTAGGAACATGAAGATATTTAGGAAAAACCCAGCTATGTCAGTAAATAGGTGGCAAGATCTGTTTAGTTACTGGCATTATTCCAAATATCTTTCATTGTGTTCAGCAGGAAAGGAAACTTTATATGGGTTAGGACAATCTGAGGGTGAGTAAATGACATACATATATTTTAGTGAACTAAAATAAATTGTATTACCATCCAGGACCTATATTAGGGCAGTAGATCTTTCGAAACAACAAAAATTTCAAGTACGCTTCAAGGGACGGAACTGGTATTGTCCTGATCAGAGGCACATGATATAAGGCGGTCCATAGCCGGTTGTAACTAGAGTTGATGACTTTATTCCATGGTAACCGTAACCTACTATCCTATAAATTAGGCATGCACACATTACCCACCCTTGAGCACATGAGCGACCAAACCCGCTGTGCAGAGGAAGAGGCAGGAAGTTCCTTCTTTCACTTCCAGTCTTGCTGCTTGTATGTATCCGTCTGCAGGGTGGAGTAATGGAGCGGTGTCGACTGCGGTCAGAACAGGATATCAGCCGCCGTCTGCATGTAGATGGAGGGAGGAGAAGGAGAACGAGATTAGGGAATCAGTGGTTTGACGCCAAGAGTATGTTCAGAAGTCAAAGTATCAAGAGCAGTTACTGAAAAGTAAAAAAGCCTAAAGTGGATGAAGCACACAGATTTCCAGTTTAATTTCATCTGTTGGCATTTCCGAGAGTTTATGAGTAAGTGAGGAAATGACACAATCGATGAAATCAGATGATCAGCTTCGATTGCATCAACTGCTGGTCATCTGGACTGGCTGCACTGAACAAGACTAGCTGCATCCTAAAAATAATTTAGCATTTACTGATGGACAATGCATTTTCCTAGACAAGTCTGCATGCTCGAAGAATGGTCAACTCATGCATGTGAATGTTAAAGGGTATATGCATGAGACAGATTGTCTCTGTCTATGTGTGTGTGTTGTATTGCAGTGGGCAGCTTGCAGTGGAACAGAAGGTCTCTGCATGGTGGGCAGTGTGGGCGGACTTCGGGATTCACCGTGAAAAACAACAACGAGCCAAGGACACTTCCCAAGCAGGGGTTCAGATATGTGTGAGCGTGTGAGAGAGATTGCATGTGGAAGTTATTACATATTTTTTTGTCAAAGTGTGACAAACAGTTATTCTTCACAATATCAGCCCTCTGTGTCATGCGTTGGGTGGGTGCCAGATGAAGTGGGAACAATGGTGCATTGTGCAATGGCTTGTGGTGCCCTGTGCTGGCATTCACCTGCTTTCTGCCCCCCACACACATCGGTGCTTTAAAGTCACGTTTGGTCAGGACTTGGAGCCTTTACTGTTATTTTAGCAATAGCTGATTCTGTTCAGTTCCACTGAGTGCAAATGAATCCCTTCATATCCCTTTAACACGCATCCTCAGCCTTCAAACTTTTGATATTTTTGGCTTCAGAACAGCATTTCTCATCTTTCCATATGTACATCCCCTGATCTTTACACACTCTGAGACAGAGAGCGGTTTGTTTAACGTAGTGAGTTTCGGTGGCAGCACTTCCGGGACCAGTAGCAGCGATTTGTTTTCAAAACGCTGACGAGCTCCAGATGTTTGGACCTGCTTCTGTTCGGGAGTCCAGAGGGCAGACGATTCTCTCAAAGTACAGAGCAGAAAACTGTCTTATGACTGGTGTGAGGTCACTTTGTCGATTTGAGAAAGACGTCCCATTCCTGGAAGCCAGTTGATTGTTAAGTGGGGATGTAGAGTTCTTGAACTGAACTATCTTGAACTGTATTATTGATTTCCAAGATCTTAGTAGGGTGGTCTTCATAGGCCCTTCTAAGTATTTTTTCATGCATCTGATCTGTGCTTTACTAGGCTGATTAATGTATGTGTGTTTGTATTCATAGGCATTTATGAAGACACAACTTTGCTCACAACCTCAATAAGCTATTTGCCTGCTCACCTATCCTGCCAACTTCATGTTGTCATTGTTTGGAACGGGGTGGCACTCCTTCGTTACACTTTATTTCTGGGCCAACTCGGACTAGGCCTGGGACTGCCAGCCAGAACTGATCTCACTGCAACATGCTAGGATGAGATCACCTTCACCAGCGACCTTACACAGGACAAGAGGTCTAGGAAATTTCTAAATGGAGATCACCTATGTACGTTCCAGTTTACTTGAGTTTATTGGAGTTACTTGAAACAAAAATATCAAGATATTGGATATAGAGATTTCCCAGAGATGGGTTGCGGCTGGAAGGGCATCCGCTGTGTAAAACATGCTGGATAAGTTGGCGGGTTCATTCTGCTGTGGCGACCCTGGATTAATAAAGGGATTAAGCCGAAAAGAAAATGAATGAATGGATATAGAGATCTATGTTTAAAGAATTTGTGATTCCTTAAATTTCATCCACATTCAAGTAATACAGTCAGTATTAACCCTTTGACACATACAATGGTTTGATCAGTCTAGGCTGGTTTCTGGAGACTACGATCCCACTGGTCTGATAAAAATGTTCAGTGCGTCACATGATCTGCTTAGTTTAAATCAGCTTTCCCACCATGGCTCACACTGAGAAAGATAAAGATGCACACAGGGCTTATTATAAAGCACAACTGATCTGTGTTTTCTAACAAACAACATTTATTTTAGGTTTAGACATTCAAACACACACATAGCAAAACATAAAAACACTAGCGAAACATTTATGGTTTGCAAAATACACACTGATGTCTGGAGACACCAATGCTAATTATTTTAAACAGATCTGCATTGCAATTTCGAATTTCAAGAGACATGTTGTAAATCCAGCAGCTTTAATCTCTCCATTGTAGCACGTACTAACATGGCGGCATCCTTCATCAGTCAAAAATGAAATAATATGATCACTATTAAGATGTTTATACAAAAAAATGTGGCTTCTTGTGTTTTGGGAATACTTGTTGTGGGGACTCTATGGCCCAATCTCAACTCTACTCCTTAGCCCTTCCCCTCATATAGCGCATTCATGTGAAGGGGTAGGAGCATCCCAATTCTCTTTAGCTTGAAGGCGTAGGGTTAAGGGGAAGGGCTAGATACTCCTTCGAACAGATATTTTTCAGGAGCACACTCGAAACCAAGGGGTAAGAAAATATCTCAGAATACACCAGCTACAACAGCTGAAGGCTGAACCCTGAAGTCAGGAGATCCACAAATTTGTATTTTTTGTCATTATTTTTTACAACAAACAAGCGTGTGCTTTAATACATTCTTAACCGCGTTCTATTTTACTGTCATGGTTTAAAAAAAAAAACACTACAATAAAAATTAGCAAAATTTCGCAATCTATATTCATAATAATAACTCCTGTACAGCAGTCCCACAACATTCTAACACTCGATGACACTTAAATCCCCTGTCAGAAAAGTCTAGTGGCTGGGAATGAGCTGTGTACAGTGTCTGCTATAATGTTAATGCTGTTTTTGGTGTGTTTACATGGATGAATATGGCCACTGTGTAAATGCACAGTATAGTTATGATCTTATTGCCACATTAGATGGTTATGATAATATAATATATGCCTACAGTGATTTTCTGAAGATAATACCAAACAAAACGCAACTGGAATAACTACAGCAGTCGCCATCATCGATCTCATATGAAGCAAGAGAGTGCTGTCCCATTTCTTAGGGGTAAATTTTGATGCCCTTCCCCTAAACACTCTGTTTCAAGGACCAAGGGGTAGGTGGGTACAAAAATACAATTAGGATTGGGCTTATACAAGTAGTTCATAATTTCTGTAGTCTCAATAGTTTCTTGCATGGAAATTATATCATTGTGTTGTTGTCATGTGCACTCAGCTTTCAAATGGGATAATTCCAACATAACTTTCATTACACTGAACAAAGTTTTAAAAAGGGTTACGCCTTGTCAGGGGATTGAAATAGCATAGATTTTGGACTGGATTCATCCTAGGGTGGCAAAACAATTGTTTTTTTCTTCACTTATAATGCCTGCCAATCTTTTCCCTCTTTGACGGAGTCCTAATTTCTTCAAGAGGACTTGAAGTGTGCAGATTGGGATGTTGGGGTATGATTAGACATCACAGAGGCAGTCATTTGCTCTCAAAATGTGAGGAGTATGCATCTGTTGAGGTTGGCGGTTACTCATTAAAACAAACACGGTGTAATTAAAGAATAACACAGAGGAGCAAGTGTAGGGGGAGATTATGTAGAAGTGAGGAAGTTAGCCGCATCATCTTTTTTTGCATCTCCATCGGGGGAGTTTGGCTGTACAGCCAACTTTAGAAAGAGCAGGTTTCTTGTTGACCGCTTAAGGGCTATTAGCATGTGGGGCTCTCGAAACCACTGTACCACATCCCCTGTGGTATCTCGTGAGTATATCTGCACAATATACAGGTTTCTATATGAAGGAAAGAGACAATAATATAAAGCACAGGTACTGTGCCACATAAAAGGGGATGCAAATGGACAGCTGTCTACTTAAACAACATTCCTCAGAGTTAATCTCATGAGATGGCAATCCATCTCATGAACACTTAATGATAATAATTGCGAAACCAACATCTCTACTTGCTATACACTTTTATACACATATACACTTATTTACCACAACACACTTTACATGCTAATTTGCACATAACAGCTGCACATATAACGTTGTATATAGTAATAAACATGTACATACACTTGTCAATCTGTATATTTGCACTCACTACTTACTTCTATTTTTTAAAATATATTTATTATCTGTTTTTGTCCTGTCTCTGTTATCCTGTTGCACTGTAGAAGCTCTGTCACCAAAACAAATTCCTAGTATGTGTGAACATACCTGGCAATAAAGCTCTTTCTGATTCTGATTCTAGATGCTCTTCATGGAAACTTTGTTAGCAGCTAATGCTCATAGTTAGCTACATGCTAGCATTTTCACGTTAATCCGGCTGCTACATGCTGATATATTAAATGAAATTCCTGCAACTATCTATATATATATATATATATATATATATATATATATATATATATATATATATATATATATATATATATATATATATATATATATATATATACAGGTGTGTATCTATCTATCTATCTATCTATCTATCTATATATATATATATATATATATATATATATATATATATATATATATATATATATATATATAATGAAAAGTAACTAGTAACTATTTACTTGAGTAATTTTTTCATCAGATACTTTTTACTCTTACTCGAGTAACTTTTAAGATTGTTACTTTTACTTGAGTAAAAATTTCCGCAAGTACTTGTATTTTTACTTGAGTATAGGTTTTGGATCCTCTACCCACCTCTGTACCTTAACACTTAGCAACAAGGCTACAGTAGTTAACATTAGTTAGTAGTAGTTTACATTAGTAGTAGTTTATTTATTTACATAGAAACCTTTTGCAGGGCTTTTTTGTTAGGTTTAAACCTTCTGGTTCACATACCAGTTGGTTTTAGAATTAAAGCAGCTAATTCTTTTTTTATGACTGGAAAGGCCCCAATGGGACAATTTACCTGTTAGTCTTGTAAAATCAGATCTTGACCTTTACATTGATATCCCCATACCTTCCCAAAGAAAAAAAATAATACCAAGGCACACACTTTATTAGCTAAAGCAGCACAGCTACATGAAAAACAGCCATATCATCAATACTTCAGCAAGCCACAAGTCAGACCACTACTCAACTGGTAGTGCATTGAAGGTAACATTATTACCTCGCCTGTCAGCGAGAGGCGCAACAATTCATTTAATTGAAAAGCTTGCTTCAAATTGGTACACAGCTCCAGTTAACAGTTCATTCAACACTCTCAGTGTATGCCATATTATGGGCCTACATGTAACTGCGAAAACCACACGTGTTATTGCCTGTCGGAGCAGCTGAGAAGTCTGCGTTTTACATTACCGACCACACTTATTCATTACACACTTCAGCTGTGCAAGAAGCTACGCTCTGACACCATTCATTGAATTCCTGTTAGCATGATGGAATTATTTCTAACCTATTATATGATAATCAAGTACGTTCGCCTTTTCTGTGTAGCTGCTTTCTGTCTGTTGGTTATCGTTTTTCCCCCCTTATGGTGTTGTTTTGCTAAGTGCTTGCTGAATGCTTCCCTGGAGAGTCTTTAGGGTATTTGTTGTGCCAGTGGAGTATTTACTCAGAGATTGTGTGTGTGTGTACGCTCTGTTGTGTAACCGCACACCCTCTACAGCTGTCAGATACTTGCAATGTTAGCCTGCAGAACTGAGGGAAAATCACCTCCTAAATACCATCGAGATGTTGAGTCAATGTGGCGCAATAACAGACCGTGAGCCCCCTAAACAGCCTCTGTTTCTCTGGTGCTCACTTTCTCTCGGTTTGCCTTCAGGGCTGATTGTCTGTTTGAATGACTGTTGTCTACAGTGTTTGCTGCATAGACTCAGTGGAGTCGGTTTTTAGGTTGGTCTCTCTAGGAAAATATAAGACCCACTTCAGGAAGCACTTCAGATATGGCTTGAAGCCACTCAAAGGGTCCTAATCGTACCTCAAGGGAGCGCACATGTCTTTCGTAATGCCACTTTGACACTATTAGCGCCTTTCACAGCCTCACGTCAACACAACTGGAGGTGATTTCAGAACTGATGGATACCGTAGGTAGTGTTAGGAAAGTTACTTTATTGAAGTCAGAGCAGTTTTCAGAGTCTCATAGAGTTTACTTCACTAGAGTTAAACAACTTAAAGTCAGTTAGATATATGGTAATAATAAGACTGGGCAATCATTGGAAAAGAAACCGAAATTCATAACGTATAGCCAAAGCAATTTCCCTATGCGAGTTATTTTGTTTTGTTGTAATACTATGGACTCCATTTTAATGATCTAGGCGCATCTAGTCTAAAGCGCATGGCGCAAAAGCATTAAGAGCATGTCTAAATCTACTTTTGCTATTTTAAGGACGGAAAAATACACTTTGCCCCCTGGTCTATGGTCTAAATTTCTTTTGAAGTGTACGCTTTGCCTAAAACCATTTACACAGCACATCTCTTGTTACAAAATAACACGCAAAATGAGATAATGGGCTGTCAAACTGAAAACAGAGACCCTGATACTTGATGCACTAAACACAATCATGGAAAATGTTGTTATAAAAGAGCAACTACACCTAACAGAAAAATGTGAAATCTCTCAGTAGATGATGAGAACCCCAATATCAGAAGTTGAGTAAGTTACACTTCATACGTACTTCTGACTTCATAATTCTCAAGTGAAATCCTGTTAAGAAATCCTTATGCTGCGTTCACAAGTCAATGCAAATGCGCGAATAGACATCCTGCAGCGCCATATGCGCGAATGGCACAGCGCGAATAACGCGAATTGCGCGGTGTGGATGTCGTGGTGCGTTAACCAATCAGGTGCCGTGTCGCGCTGCGTTAACCAATCAGGAGCTTGCTCTTGTGGGGGTGTTAATGTGACGTATAGCCTGTTGTTGGTGTCCTGGGGGTAATTCTCCAGCCAACGCCGACAACAGTTCATCAAACTGGGCTTGGCTCAGTCAGAAGCACCGCTGAAAGCCTCCATCATCCAGGTTAAGTTTCTGGAGGAGTTTATAAGCTCACAGAGCTGGATGCACCTCTGAAAGGATCTAGTGAACTCAGACATGGCCCTAAACGTATCGACGCTGTTTTTCAGCCTTCATAAAGCACATAAACACTGTTAGCCATTTAGCAACGAAGCTACAGTCACCGGGCAGACAGAAGCCCTGCCAATTACGCGAATATGTTCTGGAGTGAATTTGACGTGCGAATGAAGCGGATTTTCACGCGCGAATGAAGTGAGTAAACTCAAATGATCACGCGTCTATTTACGCGTGAATATCTCGATTTATCCGCGTTTCCGCGTCTGGTGTCAACACAGCATAATGATCGGGAGCTTTGCATAATGCAGAAAGACGATCCAGATTTCACTCATTCAGGTTGATCATGCGAATTTGCCACATAAGCCAACAGAAAGCTGTCCATTGATAATAAACAGTGGATATATATGGCACCTTCAATTGACACACTTACTGTACAGCTGCGTGTACAATATGTTGTGCATCAAATCTGCACAGTCAGCATTTTGTTACTGCGCTAGCTTCTGGAAAAACGGCACTTTAGCTACTGTGATGCTACTGAAGATATAAGGCTAATATTGTTGCTGCTTTTAGTTAGTTACTGCCCCAAACGGCTCATGTTCTCCGTGTAACAACATTTCCTAATTATTGTTCAAGGTTAGGTTTAAAGTGAGACGGATGCATGTGTTTCTGATAGGCTGTCAGAACATATGGCCACGTTTATATGCTCTGTTTGTCATTTCTAAGCTTGTAAAGCACTGAAGTTTAAATTAAATGTGGACCACCACATGGAGAAAATAGAAATCTGAAAACAGAACAGGCCTCCGATTGGCTCCCAACCAAAGAGGAACTGTGGGTATCTGTCGCAGGTGGGCTTATACTGCTGTACATTTTTTTACTGTGGTGGTTTACCCAAGTCGAACCTCTGGCTGGCAGGAATTGCTAACAGATGGCATCCATGCGAGTACTCTAAATACTCAAGGAATAATCCAGCATGTAAGGGTAATTTACTTTGACTAACATTCTGCAGTGACCGTCCACATACAGACTTGTGCTGTACGTGAGGGCTGGGTTCTTTATGTTTAGAGACACATCGAAAATGAGGGAATAAATCGTAAGTGATTGAGTGAAAAGACGTTGGTTTACCTCAGAGTGCTCATGTGTGGCGTCGGCTCCTTTCCTGACTGAGGTAGAGGAATTCTTCAGGAAAGCAGCTCTGCAGGCTGGATCAGCCTCAAACCACCTTCATTACGCAGTCTAGACGAGACCTCCAGGAACCCCACTGACAGGCTCCTTCAGTCTCCACCTAACCCAGCCCTCGCCCACCTTCACATCCAGCTTCATCTCTGTCCAATCACACCTCAAACGGTCAGCATATTGTCAACATTTCCCAATATTGGGAAGCTAAGAAATTTCAAATGTTAAAATACTGTTCCATACACACTTGTGGCACAGACTGACTCTATTCCAAACTCTAGTGAGATTTGTAGCCATTATTTTAAGGCAATATTACCTCCACCTCCCGGCATAAAGGTTTTTCCAAAAGGTAAACAGTATGATAAGAATTTCTTTTAGCCTAATTGTAAGTTAGCATTAAGAAGGCAACCACAGAACACATTTTGATAAGTTTAGTATTTTTCATCCTATATATTGTCAAAATATCTATACTTGTATACAAAATTGAAGTCATGTACAGTATTTGTAATTTTACCTTGCATCTAGTTATGCCTACTTTGACACTAGAAGAGGTGAAACCATAGGTGAAATGAGTAGTAATTATAGTGTAAAGTATAAGGCTCTAATTTAACGATCTAAGCACATGGTATAAAGCACAAGTGTACTTGGGGCATGTTCAAATCCACATTTGCTAATGTCACACTAGAACTACAGAGGCAGTCATTTTGACCATTTCAATGTTTTGTAATTTTATAACTTATAAATAAACTTACTGAAATAAAACCTACATATAAAATCAATTGACCTTATTCTTCAAGTTTTTTTTGGCTCGAGACTTCCGGTCTCATTCCCCTGCTGAAAAATCCAGCTTAAACCAGCTTGACCAGCCAAAACCAACTATGTCCAGCTTAATCCAAAAATGGCCAAAACCCCTCTAAAACCAGGCTGGTCGACCAGCTAAAAGCAGCCAACCATCCTAGGCTGGTTTAAGCTGGATTTTCTAGTAGGGTCACGCTCAATCACTGATTTTTAGACATTAAAAATGGCTCGGTATGCTGCTTTTGTTGCTTTTCTTATCATATTATTCTACTTTTTATGTATAGACATAAACACACTGTTTGTATAACAAGTGGTTTGTCTATTTTCTCTATTATTACTTGTCATTTCTCCTGTAGGCAACTGAATCAAGTTCTAAAACAATCACAAAAAAGCGGGTGCATTTCTGCATTGAAGAATAAGGTCAATACATTGCTGACTTTTCCCAAATGTGTGCATATTTATTTCTAATGTTGTTTTTTTAAAAAGAGTTCTGATTATTTCTACTGTACCTTGAACTACCAAAGCGGTCAAATTTTCAATTTTCAGTGTCTCTTAACTTTGAGTATGCGTGCTTCTGTTGCCTAGCAACTTCCTGCTAGCATAAACAGAACTTTCTTATTGCAAAAACATAACTTTACTTTAAATATATCTTTCAAAACAACATATTCACTGACACAAAAAACTACTCTCCTGCTTATGTGAAAGTGAGGTGCGCAGCTTCGCGGGCAGTCTAGTAACTCTAGTACATATTCATAGACTATTACCTAAAAGATCACACTTTTATGGTAACCCTGCTGAAAAAAAACCAGCTTAAACCAGTCTAGGCTGGTTGGCTGGTTTTAGCTTGTTGACCAGCCTGGTATTTAGATGTTTTTGGCTGTTTCTAGCTATTTCCAGCCTGGATCCCAGTTGTAAGAGCAACAAATAATA
Organism: Danio aesculapii; assembly: GCF_903798145.1. Taxonomy (NCBI): domain Eukaryota; kingdom Metazoa; phylum Chordata; class Actinopteri; order Cypriniformes; family Danionidae; genus Danio; species Danio aesculapii. The sequence continues at coordinate 46,087,373 of NC_079457.1, forward strand.
ACTTGACTTAGCTGATCATTTGGAAAAGTGGCAGATGGTTGATTTTTCTGACGTATCATCTGTTGAACTGTATACCAATCACTACAAATACACCAGAAGACCTACTGGAATTCGCATGGACCCAAGATTCTCAGAGAAATCAGTCAAGTTTGGTGAAGGAAAATTCATGGTTTGGGTTACATTCAGTATGGGGGCGTGTGAGAGATCTGCAGAGTCCATAGTAACATCAACAGCCTGAGGTATCAAGACATTTGTGCTGCCCATTACATTACAAACCACAGGAGAGGTCAAATTCTCCAGCAGGATAGCGCTCCTTCTCATACTTCAGCCTCCACATCAAAGTTCCTGAAAGCAAAGAAGGTCAAGGTGCTCCAAGATTGGCCAGCCCAGTCACCAGACATGAACATTATTAAGCATTTCTAGGGTAAGATGAAGGAGGAGGCATTGAAGATGAATCCAAAGGATCTTGATGAACTCTGGGAGTCCTGCAAGAACGCTTCCTTTGCCATTCCAGATGACTTTATTAATAAGTGATTTGAGTCATTGCAGAGATGTATGGATGCAGTCCTCCAAGGTCATGATGAAGTCAGACACAACATTAATTATTTGTCCATCGCACCAAGACTTTATATTCTATACTGGACATTATTTCTGCTAAAGGACAAGACTTTTGTCTCAGCAGAGTCAGACCTTACTGTCCTAATTAAATCATTAAAAATCAAGGCATGATTATACTTTATTTGGGTCAAATAAGCGTTATCTAGAGGTCTTTGCCTTTCATATAAGCCCCTTTTGATACCAAATGATCAACTAGAAGTCGAGTTATTATTTGTTGTTCCTAAAACTGGGATAGGCAACAAGACTTGTGTCAGGTATTGTATATTTGATTAAACAAACCAAATATGCAGTGTCAGAGAGCTGTAAATAACGAAACCACCTTACAGTATGTGCGCACGTATTGCCATGCACAACCTTAATAATATTAAATGAAATTACACAAAACCTGGTTCCATTTTGCATACACCTTTACAAGCATTAAACTAGGGCATGATAGTCATAGTTTCTGTCTAATTACGAAACCACCAAAACTCTTACCATTCGCCACACACATTGCTTTCCATTCAGACTAATAGTGTCTGTGTGTTTCCATACTGCTACATGTGCAAACATATAAGAATGTTTCTTTCCGCAGTTGGTGGAAAGATATCAAAACCCACACCAAAATATCTTGAGGAGACATTATGGACTATAGGGGTGAAGAGGTGCATTTAAAAAAAAAATAATAAGAGAGAGAGAGAAACAGAGAAGTGTGTATGTGTGTGATTTGACAATGAATTCCACTATGATAACAAGTAACAGCTGCCGGCGTCTCAGTGGCCCTGCTCTCTACACCAGTGTGTGTGTGTGTGTGTGTGTGTGTGTGTGTGTGTGTGTGCGGTTTAAGCTTTAGAGAAACATTAAACACGCATAATGTACCAAATGCAGATATGAGCCTGCAATTTGACTCATTATCCAAAACCTGAATCCTACTAGTGTAAAGAGGGCCATCCCTTTAAAGTCAACCTCTTGCAACAAACCATGAAATGAAAATGATTAAAATTAAAGTTTTGCCCGATTTAATTAATTCAGTAGTTCATGAAATGCCTATTTATACTTGTAAGGCACAGTTTCACAGTGCAACTAGTTCTAGTCACCACTGGACTCAATATTTTCTTAGTTTATAGTTATTTTTCATAATTAATATTAATTTAACCCCTCCATCTACAACTCCTTTAAGCACTGAAAATCAAACCTGCAACCTTAGCCTTACAAGGCAGACAGGCCTCAACTGCTCAGGTATTTTTTTACAGGTTATGGGGCTCTATTTTGACGATCCATGCGCAAAGTTCAAAGCGCAGGGCGCAAAAGCAATTAGGGCGTGTCGAAATCCACTTTGCTAATTTAAGAACGGAAAAATCCAGCCTGATCTCACGAGGAAATGTAAGTATTTTACGTTTTGTCAGTTTAGTGGCTAATTCGTATGAATTCGTATGAGTTCAGTTGTACGAAATTGTACGATTTTAAAAAGGAGGCGTGGCACCTAACCCCACCCCTAAACCCAACCGTCATTGGGGGATGAGCAAATCGTACGAAAATGTATGAATTAGATCGTACGAATTCATACGAATAAGCCACTAAATCAAAAAGTTACGAATTGCCGTGAGATTGTGCTGAAAAATCCGCTTTGCGCAGTGGCGCATGGTCTAACAGGGTTGAGCTTGTTTTCTTAATGAGTTGTAGGTGTGTTTTGAGAATAAACCAATCAGAGTCTCATCTCCCATTCCCTTTAAGAGTCAGTTGCATTTGCTATTTACATGACGGATTTATTATTTACGTTACATCGTGAGAATGAGAGATAAGCCTCCTCATTATTAATTTTCACTTTTGGTCTCGTGGATAGGGAAACCTTGTACGCACAGACATCAATTAGCCTATAAATATTAAATTTTGTTTAAGCGCAAAGATCTGTTTCAAAACTATTTCTAAATTCAGTTCTAATTTCCAGCAAACGAATAAATGAACAATAATAAGTGTGTTCAAACAACTGAGTTATATCCCAATACACGCTACGCCCCATATGATCTAAAACCTGACAGGTGGGCAAATCTAAGCTTGTTTCTAATAAAACAAATATAAATATGCATATAATAAATAATACTGCTAATAATAACAACATTATACAAAAGCAAATTGTTATGAATAAATTGAAAAAGCCCCCTGAGATGAAGAAGGCATGAAAGTTAGATTTTTATATTTATGAAATATTGATTATTTATGAAAATAAAATGTTTAGTAATATTTTTATCCTTTATATTTATATCCTATAGGCTTTTATATCCTTATTATATCCTATATATATCCTTAATATTGTACTTATTTTTCATTTGTAAAGATATTTGCGTACTGCTGTACACCATGTCTGTATTAAGCAATATGTAAGCCAGGCGCACAACTAACGCACTCTGTGCTTCACAATAGACCAGCTTTGATCTGATCTATTTGAACCGTCTATTTAAGTTCCTCAAAATAGCAACGCACCAGCAATGCGCCTCCTTTTTTAGACCAGAACGCCTATGGGCGCACATTTGAGCATGATTGCATTTGCTATTTAAACAGCATGGCGCAAAACTTCAAATGACACTTGCGCCAAGCTGAAACTTGCGCCGCATTGCACCGGGTGTATGATAGAGCCCATGGTGTTTAAACTACACTCTCAGAAATAAAGGTACGCGAGCTGTCACTGGGGTGGTACCTTTTCAAAAGGTACAAATTTGTACCCAAGGGTGCTTTCACACCTGCCTTATTTAGTTCGGTTAAATCGCACTAGAGTTCGTTTTCCCTCTTGGTGCGGTTCGTTTGGGCAGGTGTGAATGCAGCAATCGTACTCGAGTGCGCACCAAAAGTGGACCAAAAAAGTGCACCGAGACCTACTTGAAGAGGTGGTCTCGGTATGCTTTCAAACGAACCCTGGAGTGGTTCATTTATGCTGAGAATATGATCCAAACTAAAACAGACTCAACGGCAAAAAGTACTGCGCCTTTAGGACTAATCCAGCTGCCGTAGGCCGATGCACTGTGCATTATGGGGCGTGTAGGAAAAATATTTGTTGACATCGCTTTCCCAACTGAGAGAGAGGGAAAAACATTACCTGATGGATCGTTGGTAATATTTCTGCAAGATGACCATGACGCAGTTTAGCAAAATTAATTCATGCCTCCTCCTGAAGTGACGTACGATGCATTAAAACATTGTTTTCCAGTTGCGCTTCATTCTTGAAATGTATAGTTTGTCTAAAGTGATGTATACAAATTATATAGTATACTACGAGCAGGGATACAATCAGTCAGCGCAGTCGTAGCTCCATGGTAAAAAGCATCATTTTGTATCTGCCGGTTTGTTTACTTGCGGGAGTTCCATTGGCATTTTCCCACAAATGAATTCTGAGCAATCGATAAACCATTTAGGAAATATGTTCAATAACATCTGGCCAATGAGAGATGTGGATTTTGTCAGATGACTGCATTTTGGTTCTTTTCATCTGGTTCGGACCAAAGCCAGCAGTGTGGTATGAAAACAACCCAAAGACGGCAGAAAATGCTATGATGTATCATTTATTGCCCTTGATCCGGACCAAATGAAGCGAACTACAGATGTGAAAGCACCCTTAAAGATCCATATTAATACCTCAAGGGTACATATTAGCACCTTAAAAGTACAAAAGTGTTCCTCTTAAAATTTTAGGCACTAATATATACATTTGAGGTACCAATATGTACCCTTTAAGTACAAATGTGTACCTTTTAAAAAAGTACCACCCCAGTGACAGCTCTCGTACCTTTATTTGTGAGAGTGTATACTAGTGTTGGTACAACCCCAAATCAGAAAAGTTGGGACAGTATGTAAAACGCACATATGAAAAGAAAGAAGATTTCTAATTTTACTTTGACTTGTATTTCATCGCAGACAATACAACAATCATTATTTATTGTGTTCCTCATGAGTTTTGTTTTTCAAAATAAGTGAATTTCACAAACTAATTTCGAGAGGAGCACGTGATATGATTGACTACAGCTGCTAATCATTAGCTAGCCTATCAGTTCATTCTAACACTACTATAAATATCCTGCCTAAACTTCATTCCTTGTCTTCGTTTTTGGAACCCCCTCCCCATCCTTCCCTTCTCCCTCCTCCTCTTTCATAATCGGGCAACCCGCTGGCTCAGTGGTTAGCACTGCTGCCTCGCAGGAAGAGGGCCACAGGTTCAAGTTCTAATTGAGCCAGTCGGCACTCCCTGCGTGGAGTTTGCATGTTCTCCCCGTGTTTGCGTGGGTTTTCTCTGGGTCCTCCGGTTTCCTCCCACAGTCTAAATACATGTACATTAGTGAATCATAATACAGTCACAAGCACTTAACGCATACATAACAAAAGGGGACACTCGAGAAACACCTGATCTCGTATTCCTCCTAATGCTCATTGACCAGGCGGGAACCTTGGGCTCATCTATCTCCGAGCTCAGGGTTCTCTCCCAGGACAGCATGCCAAACCTGCTATCATAGTCGAGCATTATCTAAGTGTGAACTCTTGAAACATGAATTTCAACTTTGGTTCTTGTAACACATTTCAAATAAGTTGGAACAGTAAAGCTTTTACCATTTTGTAATGTTGCCATTCCTTTTCACAACACTTATAAGACGTTCAGGGTCTGAAGACACTAAGTGTTTCAGGTGTAATTTAGTCCAGTTATTCCAGGAAACAAATCTTAAGGTGGGCAACAGTACGGGTCTTTATTGTGGAATTTTGCACTTCAAAATGCGCCACGCATTCTCTATCGGAGACAGGTCGGGACTGCAGGCCTGGAAAAGAAGGCAGCATGTTGTGCTCCCAAATCTCTATGTATTTTTCAGCATTAATGGTGCCATCACAGATGTGCAAGTTACCTTTGCTAAAGGCACTGACACAACCCCATACCATGACAGATCCTGGCCTTGGGACTTGTTGCTTGTAACAGTCTTTGGTCCAGAGCAGACGGTATCCATTTCTACCATGTGTTTAGCGTTTTTCCATATAGCAAACACAACAGTAATCTGGTAGTGTTAGTGCTGCTTTGGTTGTTTTTTTAGGTTAATTATTGTGATCTTCCAATTGCAACAGAGAAATACTGGGAAATCTCTACTGACTGATTTGTCATGGTGGATTTGCCATCTGAAATAAGCAACAACATTGGTGCTAAATAGAACAATTAACGGAGATGCACGAACATTAATCAACCTGACTTTTGTACTTATTTATTTATTGTAATTCAGGAGATACTGGAAGAGAGTTAAATTGCGAACAACATGTGAACAACCCCTGCCCTAGAGCAATGAGAGTAAAACATGATCTTGGTTCATTTCTCCATATTCCACAATGCTAGCTGTCTATTGAGTTGACGTGTTCCTGCTCACATTCACATTCAGTGGATGTTCTTCCTCCAGCATCCAGAAGTTTGAAAGTTGATTGGAGAAAGAATCTTCTGGGGTTTCTTGTTGAAATAAATGAGACTTGGGTGCAGATGAAGTTCACCTTTCCGTTTGGCTTCCTTAATGGTCCAGACCGATGCTGTTGATGCTTGTTAAGTGTCCAGCTCAGGTCACCACAACACTAAAGTTCAACTTTGAGCATTGTCTATTTTTAATATATGGGTTTTCTTTGACAATTGAGTACTGTCGAAGGAATATGAAGCATGTAAGGCTCCAAGCTTGTCAGTGTTTTGTATCATAATGTCACTGTGATGCTTTCGGCTGGGTGACTGCTGTCTGAGAGCGGCCGACTTACCTGTTTTGATTGGAGAGGGGGCGGGAGATCCAGAAACCCTGAGTAAACCTTACACACAGTAAAGGAAGCATCAGGTGTTGGCGGCACGGTGGCTCAGTGGTTAGCATTGTCGCCTCACAGCAAGTTGCCATTTCTATGTGGAGTTTACATGTTTTCCCCATATTGGCATGGGTTTCCTCCAGGTGCTCCAGTTTCCCCGAAAGTCCAAAGACATGCGCTAATATAGGTTAATTCGATGTAACTAAATTGGTCTTAGTGTATGAATGCGTGTGTGAATGAGAGTGTATGGGTGTTTCCCAATACTGGGTTGCAGCTGGAAGGGCATCCGCTTTGTAAAACATATGCTGAAATAGTTGGCGGTTCATTCCGCTGTGGTGACCCCTGATAAATGAGGGACTAAGCCTATGGAAAATGTATGAATGAATGAAGCATCAGGTGTGATTAATTGCTAAAACACTGCATTTAGTAAATCAGTAAAAAAACTGGCCTATAAGTCAACAGAAGTGTTAAATTAAGTAAAGTTTAGTCATTTTCCTGTGTGTAGGGGGTAGAAAACAATGAACACCATGTAGGGAACATGTCAATCTGAACATGAACTGGTTATCTAAATCAGGTATGTTATAGAGCAAAGGTCCCCGACCTTTTGATTACCGCGGACCAGTCAACGCTTGACAATTTTCCCGGGGGAAATGGCATCCATAAACCGTTTTCTCAGAGGATGACAAGCTGACAAAGCATTGCTGTCACTCTGATACAAGTTTTATTTATAGAGAAAATTACTAAGTGCTGCAGAGTTTGAGTGTTCTGTCTATGTCTGAGATAATTAGTCTACCAAAATGTGTTTATTCCACACAATGTATGCTGAATGGTCAGTTCTTGTCACGTGACTCGCGGTGTGCTCCTGGCATTCATTCAACAGGGTGCACCTGGAAGGCATGAGCCTTTGAAATTCCATTGAAAATAACTTGCGCAAACTTGAAAATCGATATGCGTACGTCTTCTTGCACAGACATGGTGTATTCACTTGATTTGTTGACAAATGGGTTGCGGATCCATTCGTTGGCAGTTCACAGGTCCTTCACTGAGCCTTTTCCCCTTAGCAAAGAAACTTTCCAAAGAAGTTTCTTACTCCTTTTGCTGCTTGTGGGTTAAATTTGAGCGCTCAAGTGTCTGAGATGTAACCGAGAGAATACAGTAATTTTTCAAAATAAAAGATAGTTCAGACTTGTATAACAAATAAAACGGAAATAATTCATGATTTCTTGTGCGGCCCGGTACCAATTGATCCACGGACTAGTAACGGTCCGCGGCCCGGTGGTTGAGGACCACTGTTATAGAGGAGAAACATGCGAAATGCGCAGAGCTGTGGGTCACGAGGACCAGGATTGAGAACTGCTGGACTATGGCTCTCGAGACCTTTTAACCTCACTGTACTTGCTTTGAGTAAGATCCTATATGACCTCAGCTCATTTCCCATAATTTGATTATGCTGTTGTGCAATAGAGACTGTAGGGTTGATGTCATCTGGAAGTCATCTTGCACCACTCGATGTCTATGAGACACATTCTGTGTCAAAGTTCTAATGATTATCGATTGTGATACATGCTGAAACTCTCCTTACAGCTTTATTTCCCCTCTTTGTGCTGTCCACACGAATTAGCCCCATATGCCGGACCGTAGAGATTTTCCATATTTTCTGCATCTGCATTACATTCGGTTTTTGTTGACTGGCGGTTTTTCAGCTTTCTTGTTGTGCTTTGTATGTCTGGCTCTCTCTTTTGCCTGGCATGCACATCTTTGTCTTGATCTCGGACGGTCTGCACCTGTGTTTTGGCTGCTTCAGCTGCTCTTCAGATATCAGTGACTTCCTCTGCTGTGAGATTGGATACTCTTATTACAGATGTTAATCATTAATCCACTTTTTTTCCTGATCATGCCATTCTCTGGAGGCTTTATGGTTGTTTTTGCCCAGTCACATGCTTGTCTGTGGTCACAGAATTAGCAGCAGAATGAGCTGTAAAACTCAGAGCTTACAGTTTCCTTTTCATTTACAGTTAAAGTCAAAATTATTTGCCCTCCTGTGAACTGCATTTTCTTGCAAGAAATTTTTCACAGTATTTCCTATAATATTTTTTCTTCTATAGAAAGTCTTATTTGTTTTATTGCTGCTAGAATAAATGCAGTTTTAATTTTTTTGTTAATCATTTTAAGGTCAATTACATTAATCAATATATATTTTTGATTGTCTACAGAAAAAACATCATTATAAAATGACTTGCCTAGTTATTCTAACTTGCCTAATAACCTAGTTAAGCCTTTATCGTATTAGCTTAATACGAGACCGGCTGTGATAAATCATAAGCACATGATCCTCTCGAAATTAGTTTATTAATAAACCTCACTTAAAGGCTTAACTAGGTTTATTAGGCAAGTTAGTGTATAACAGTGGTTGGTTCTGTGGACAATTGAAAAAAAATATTGCTTAAGCTGGCTAATAATATTGACCTTAAAATAATATTGACCTTAAAATTAAAAACTTTTATTCTAGCCAAAATAAAACATAAGATTTCTCCAGAAGATTATAGGAAATACTGATGAAAATTCTTTGCTCTGTTAAACATCATTCATTCATTCATTCATCTTCTTTTCGGCTTAGTCCCTTTATTAATCCGGGGTCGCCACAGCGGAATGAACCGCCAACTTATCCAGCACATGGTTTTATGCAGCGGATGCCCTTCCAGCCGCAACCCATCTCTGGGAAACATTCATACACACTCACTCACTATGGAAAAGTTAGCCTATCCAATTCACCTGTACCACATGTGTTTGGACTGTGGGGGAAACTGGAGCACCCCCAGAGGAAACCCACGCGAACGCAGGGAGAACATGCAAACTCCACACAAAAATGCCAACTGACCCAGCTGAGGCTCGAACCAGCGACCTTCTTGCTGTGAGGCGACAGCACTACCTACTGCGTCACCCTGTTAAACATCATTCGAAAAAAATTCACAGGAAGGCGAATAATGTTGACTTCAACTGTATGTTTGGATTTGTTTTGTTTCTATAGGAAACTATTCTCTGAAAGTTTTGTCCATTTAAAAAAGCCAAGTGAAACTACTCACACATCACCAGTGTCCTTAGTGATGTGCAGCAATGTGTAACACACTCCATAAAGCAGTCAGAGGGGTTTAGACTTTTTTTAAGACAGCTCTTTTAAAGCCCACTCACTCTGCTAAAAAACATGTGTTTGCGCTGAGGGGCTCCGGGCTGCTGGAGAGTGTGTGTAATATGTCACGCTGAGTGAAACGGGATCCCATGGGAGCTCTTGAGTAGGTCAAGAGGGTAATTGGTTAATTTGTATATGATCAGGATCAGATGCCTGTCGCCGCTTGATTTAAAGGTCAGGAGGAAATAAAGTCTAGCTGAGAATATAAAAGTTAGACTTTTTTTTAAACCACAATGCCTTTCCAGTTTGCGTTCATGTATTTCAATCGTAAAGGCACAATATGTTTGATTTTTTTTTTATTAAAAAATCCCAAAACAACTTGAACAGTGTACTATATTTAGCTGACTTCTGTACTTACAATGTTCCATATACACTCAAATAATGATGTCTGCCATTTGTTCAAACTACTTATTTAAAATGAGCTGAAACAGCACAAGTATTGAGGTTTATTTTGGGACAACTTAATTGTTTTATGTTCCATTGACTTAAATTTGTAAAAAAACATAATTACTCAGGGCCGTTTATAGTTGAAGTAGATATTTTAGCCGCACCATGTTGGTGTTTTGTAACATCCAATTTTTACGAGGTTGGTCGTTAGCCCAATACTCAACCACCAACCTGGATGACCAAGACATACACACATACACTACGGACAATTTAGCTTACCCAATTCACCTATAGCGCATGTCTTTGGACTTTGAAACCGGAGCACCCAGAGGAAACCCATTCCAACACGAGGAGAACATGCAAACACCAACACCGACTCAGCCAGGGCTAGACCAAGTGACCTTCTTGCTGTGAGGTGTCAGTGCTACCCACTGCGCCACCCCACTATTAAGAAGTAGTATCCGTGACGTCACCTATTGGTTTCTGAAGAACGCAAATGAAGCTACAAGTGGGCGTGGTCAACTGTCACCATTTTGTTCACATGTCATTGCGCCAACTGGGGGTAACCAAAAAAGGGCAAAGAGGCAGAGCGTGAGCGGAGCTACAGATGCCTGCTATAAAAACTGCCCAGGTCTGATCTACTGTATGTGATTGGCAGATCACATGGTTACCAACATATGTTAAAGACAACCAATGTACAGTGCAGATTCAAAGATACGAAGAAATATCCTTCTGTGAATGTGGCTAATAGCTGTAGAAAAATAGTCTTTTGCTTGTCGAGCGCTCAGGAACGCTGTGCAGAGTCAGAGACAGCAGTGATAACAGGAGAGCTGTGCTTGGGGAAAGTCTTCAGTACTTGAGGGATCAGCGTCTGTGTGTGTGTGTAATGATATACTGTATGTGTGTGACTTAATGCTCGCTCAGTGACAACACTGCAGGCATCTGGCTCATGTACAAACTCAACTTCTGTTTTTTTTCTGTTCAGGCTCAGCCCCTATACTGTCCTTATTTATGACCTCTCTTCCACTCTATACTATGAGATTGTATTCATCTCCCTCCTTCACACACACATGCACACACTTATACAGTTATATTTATGAGACTTCCCAAAGACATAATGGTTTTTGCACTGTACTGGTCTGTATATTCTCTCCCTATACCCTAAACCCAACCCTCACAGGAAACAATCTGCATTTTTACATTTTCAAAATGTGTCATTCTTTATGATTTCTGAGTTAGTTGGTACACTGTCCAAATGTACACTGTAAAAAGCAATTAGTTGACTTCAGAAGTAAAAGCGAGTAAACTTGTTGAAGCGATTAGTTGACTTTTCTTAAAGTGAGTAAACTTGTTATTAAAGTGGTTAGTTGACTTTAAAAATGTGAGTAAACCTGTTGCTTTTAAAGTGATTAGTCGACTTTACTTACAGTGAGTAAACCTGTTGCTTTTAAAGCGATTAGTCGACTTTACTTGAAAAAAGTGAGTAAACTTGTTTTTAAAGTGATTAGTTGACTTTAAAAAGTGAGTAAACTTGTTGCTTTTTAAGCGATTAGTTGACTTTACTTAAAGTGAGTAAACTTGTTGCTTTTTGAGCGATTAGTTGACTTTAAAAAGTGAGTAAACCTGGTGCTTATATAGTGATTTGGCAGACCTGGGTATTTTTTCTTTAAAGCAGACCTGTGAATTTTTTTATGGCCTCCAGGTCAAATGTGGCCCACAAGACATTAGACTTAAAAGGGTCAGTAAACTTGTTTTTTCTAAGCGAGTAGTTAATTTACTTTAAAAAGTGATTAAACTTGTTGCTTAAAGCGATTAGTTGACTTTACCTCAAAAAGTGAGTAAGCCTGTTGATTTTAAAGCGATTAGTTAAATTACATTGCAAGAATTAGATGCTTTGTTTCCAGTGAAGACTTAGAGAAACTTGTTCATGCTTTTATCAGCAGCAGGGTGGATTACTGTAATGGCCTCCTCACTGGCCTCCCCAAAAAGACAGTCAGACAGTTACAGCTCATCCAGAACGCTGCGGCCAGAATTCTGACCAGAACCAGGAAATCAGAGCACATCACACCTGTCCTCAGGTCTTTATACTGGCTCCCAGTTACATTCAGAATAGATTTTAAAGTATTATTACTGGTCTATAAATCACTAAATTGCCTAGGACCTCAATACATTACAGATATGCTCACTGAATACAAACCTAACAGATCACTCAGATCTTTAGGATCAAATAAACTAGAAATTCCAAGAGTTCAGTCAAAGCAGGGTGAATCGGCTTTCAGCTACTAACAGCACCCCCTGCTGCTGGAATCAGCTTCCAGAAATGATCAGATGTGCTCCAACATTAGGCACGTTCAAATCAAGACTGAAAACACATCTGTTTAGCTGTGCCTTTACTGAATGAGCACTGTGCTACATCCGACAGATTGCGCTATTCTATTTTTCTCTTCTTTTTTATTCTTTTATAACACATTTTATCTGTTTTTATGCTTATTTTTTTTTTTTACCATTTTTATTATTTTTCTTATACTTGTTTCTTTTATTCCGGTTTATGTAAAGCACTTTGAATTGCCACTGTGTATGAAATGTGCTATATAAATAAACTTGCCTTGCCTTGCCTACTTTAAAAAGTAAGTAAACTTGTTGATTTTAAAGCGATTAGTTAATTTAGTTTAAAAAGTGAGTAAACTTGTTACTTAAAACGATTAGTTGACTGTACTTAAATGAGTGAGTGAACTTGTTGCTTTTAAAGTGATTAGTTGTCTTAATGAAGTGAGTAAACCTGTTGCTTTTAAAGCGATTAGTTGACTTTACTTAAAAAGGTGAGTTAACCTGTTGTTTTAAAAGCGATTATTTGACTTTACTTAAAGGGTGAGTTAACTTGTTGCTTTTAAAGCGATTAGTTGACTTTACTTAAAAAGGTGAGTTAACCTGTTGTTTTAAAAGCGATTAATTGACTTTACTTAAAAGGGTGAGTTAACTTGTTGCTTTTAAAGCGATTAGTTGACTTTACTTTAAAAAGTGAGTAAACCTGTTGGTTTTAAAGCGATTAGTTTACTTTAAAAACTAACAACTTTACTTACCCTTTTAAGTGATTAGTTTACTTAAAAGGGTGAGTAAACTTGTTGATTTTAAAGCGATTAGTTGACTTTAAAAAACTGAGCAAACTTTATATGACTTTTTGTTATATGACTTTAGAAAGTGACATGGTCTATAGGTGAGTGTGTGTGAATGAGTGTGTATGGATGTTTACCAGTACTGGGTTGCAGATGGAAAGGCATCCGCTGCATAAAACATATGCCGCAATAGTTGGCAGTTCATTCACCCCTGATGATTAGGGTACTAAGTCGAAGGAAAACGAATGAATGAATACTCTGTTAATTTGATGAAATAAAAAGTACTGTTGCTAAAGTAGAAGTGAAGCTTCTTCTAAGTAAAAGTGAACTCTCACTTTCTCCCAGAAATATCAGACATCAAAAAGATGAACGTACAATGGACTGTAAGCAAACTCAGAGAGTGAGTCTTGATTTCAGACGTCCAGCAAATGTCACTCCATGTTTAAATAATCTCCTGGACAGTGTGTTTCCTCCTGTCCCGCCTCTCAGTCTCCAGCATCAGACCTCCCCCTGATCCTCTAATCATGACAGCGTTTCATTAGCAGCCCAACACAAGCTCTGTCCCAAACTCTCAACCTTCCCCTTCTTTTCTCCTGCTGCTTTTACAGGCATGTGGCACCTCTTTATTTTACAGCAGCGCACAGTAGTCTGATCAGAACGCGCCAATCTGGATTCAATATACAGGTGAACTCAGAATTATAAGCCCTCCTTTATTTTTTCCCCAATTTCTGTTTAACGAGGGGGCGATTTTTTTCATCACATCTCTAAACATGATAGTTTTAGTAGCTCATTTCTAAAAATTGATTTATTTTATCTTTGCCTTGATGACAGTACATAATATGAATAGAACACATATGAATAGAATACTAAGATACTAGTATTCAGCTGAAAGTGACATTTAAAGGATTAACTAAATTAATTAGGCAAGTCATTGCATAACGATGGTTTGTTCTGTAGACTATCCAAAAAAAAATAAAATAAATATATATATATATATATATATATATATATATATATATATATATATATATATATATATATATATATATATATATATATATATATCAGCCTGATCTCACGAGAAAACGTGAGTATTTTACGTTTTGTCAGTTTAGTGGCTAATTTGTACGAATTCGTACGAGTTTATTTGTACGAAATTATACTATTTTAAAAAGGAGGCGTGGCACCTAAACCCAACCGTCATTGGGTGATGAGCAAATCGTACGAAAATGTACGAATTAGATCGTAAGAATTCATACAAATTAGCCACTAAATCAAAAAGTTACGAATTGCCGTGAGATTGTGTTGATATATATATATATATATATATATATATATATATATATAGCTTAGGGGGTTAATATTATTGACCTTAAAATGGTTTAATAAAATATAAAACTGCTTTTAATGTAGCTGAAATAAAACAAATCAGACTTTCTCCAGAAGAAGAAAAAATATTATAGGAAATACTGTGAAAAATTCCTTGCTCCGTTAAACATAATTTGGGAAATATTTGAAAAATTTTTGAAAAAATTCACATGATTTTCACACTTCAACTGTATAAAGGCTGAAAACCTCAACCCATACTCATTCTGAAAACGTAGCCATAAATACATTTTTGAGAGCGCCAAATATTTCTTAGGAGGTACTTTTTTTTTTTTTTTTTTTGGCAGTTTTTGTTTTTGATAATCTTTGCGAGCATTTTGAGATCTCAAATTTCTCTCACGAGTGCCATTCGCACCTGCTCTTCTCACGTAAATCCACCAGAGGCCTCTGTTGACTGATTGACTGACTGATCAATTGATCCAACCACTTCCCTAAACCCAACCGATAGTGTTTTCAAAAGCACTTATTGACCAGCACTCACCCACTTCCCTAAACCCAACAGACAGTGATTTCAAAAGCACTGATTGACCCAATCACCCACTTCCCTAAACCCAACCGAGAATGTTTTCAAAAGCAATCCAGAAAAGAAAAGCCCTCTCAGCCACCTGATTTATTATTTTTATTTTCAGATCTTACCACATTCTCACCGTTATTTTCTTGTTTATTTAATTTTTTGTGTTACCTGCTTTCTGGAACTATTCTTCGCCAGACTCAAACCCCGTCGTCGAGGTCAAATCCTCTCAAGTCCACTGACGTACGCTGTGAGCGAAAAGGAAAGGAGTCATACCGCCCCATAGCGTTCGTTTAAAAGACGAAATGCAGCCATACATTCTCCTGGCTACATAATTCGTGATCTGCAGAAATGTATATAGCGCCTGTATATTTGTGTGTATATAAATACATGCATGACTATACTGTATAAAAGATTTGTTTATATTTATATTATCACACTTATAGGTAATACAAATTATATATAATTATTTATGTAAACGCAAACTTTTTTGCCATATTTTAAAATATATGATGCATATATGACATATTTTATATATGCCAAATCAAAAAATTTACTTGCATGTCATGTACTGTATGCAATTTGATATATGTCCATACATCAATCTAAAATTATACCTAATATGTATATGTACATTTGTAACACCAATGCTTGTAACATATACAGGTGTGTATATATATGTATATATGTATATATGTGTATTTATACATGTATACATAAGTATACACAGTACACACGTATATATTATATAAATACAAACATTTGTCTTGCATGCAATTAATCGCGATAAATAGGTTGAACTCAATTTAAATGGCCCTTTCTGCTATATTTTGAAATATATTTTATATTTGGACTTGCATGTCAAGACCTCTATGTAATTTCCATATATTGCCATATATCAGCTCTCTATATGTGAATGTGCACTGAAGGCCTGGTGTGAGTCATGTGAAAGAGACTCAACAGCTCAGTGTGAGAGATACACCCCTCCAACATGTGAATACGCAACATAATATAAGACACAGTTCAACGATTAGATAAAACCGTGCACATCAACTGTCTTCAGCAGATTTTCTTTGTCCAGTGTCTGGAGTGTGTCTGTTGATAAGACCGCTGGATGACCTACGGAAAGAGCACACACACACACAACAACATGAGTAAAGCCCTCTCCTTCACACTTTAACATGAGGAGAGAGAGGAAAAAGAGAGACGGCGTTGTTCTGGTGTGTTTGCTGATGACGGGGCATGTGAAAAACACACGGGCACCTTCCAGACTCGTCCGCCCCGGCCTGCCACTGCTGTTTGGTGCAGTCAGATCGCTCTCGAAAACCAGGAGACGAGGATCATGTCCTCTCTTGGAGAAGTGCTAACTTGGACAGGGAAAGGAATTTTTTGTGGTTTATTCAGAGAGCGGCTCCATCTGTGTAAACTGGCGCTTGCCAGGATGTCGACTCCCTCGCTTTCAGCACAGACACACACTTAACCCCTTCAACACATCGCCATCTGAGGCTCACACACAATGACACAGCTAACAAGAGAGGCTTTCAGAGAAGAACAAAAAACGCCATCTTGATGCTACGTCAGAAAACAAACAGAAGCTATCAAAACAAGACATTAGCAGACTTTCAAAACAACATATTTCTGGATTGAATGCAATGTTTTATTGTCTTTGATTGAAATATATTGGCAATTAAACATTTTTTCAAGAGTTCCCACTTAGATATGCTTGGCGTATAAAGCAGGTTTGGCATGCTGTCCCGGGAGAGAACCCTGAGCTCGGAGATATTTGAGCCCAGGGCTCCCGCCCGGTCGATAAGCATATCAGGAGATCCGAGATCAGGTAGGTCTCGAGAGCTCCCCCTTTAGAAAAGGGAGGAAAGGGAGGAGATGGGGTGGAAGGGGGGGGATTCTTCCAAACGAAGATAGAAATAGTAGGGAGAAAATGATCCATTTATAGTAAACTCGGATCACTCTGAATGGATTATTACTGATAACAGATGAGTGGCCAGACGTGCTCGATCATATCACGTGCTCCTCTCGAAATTAGTTTATGAAACTTCACTTAATGACGCTTAAGTAGTGTTGGGTAAGTTACTTTAAAAAAGTAATAGAGTACAAATTACTGATTACAACTAGAAAGTTGTAATCTGATTACATTACTACTTCATGTAAAAAGTAATCAGATTACTTATTACTTTACTTTGAAGTTACTTTTAATTTAAAGGGCACCAATGGTGAAAAATCGACTTTTCAAGCTGTTTGGACAGACATATGTGCATGTATGGTGTATAGACCGTCATATTGGGGTGATATAAGCACAGCCATTCCTTTTTTTCAATTTAAAAACATAAAAATGCTGGACCAATTGGAGCGTTTTTTAGATCGACCGTAACTTGACGAGGAGTGCGGTCTCCGGCCCACTAATATTGATTGACAGGCGCGCATCACCATATCTTCAGTTTGTTGTTTCACGTCCGCCATTTTCAGCGTGTGAGTCAAAGCAATGTCACTAAAGGAACACCCTTGCTCTATTTTTAGATGTAAGGCTCATTAGGCTCAACACAAGATCAACATTCACCACATGATCGCTCTAATCAAAATTATTGTTTGTAACCTAGTTTGTTTGTAGGTAGGTTTGCAAACAGGTGTACTTTTCATTGCGTCTTCCTTAGACTTCAGCCGTTTGCATTTCTCGCGGTCACAGAAGCTCCCTGTGATCTTAACTAGCAGCTGAAGAGTGCGAGCGCGTTGCCTCTCGTGCGCGTCCCTCCATTGGAAATAAAATAACAAACTTGCCTGCAGGTCACACACCAGAAACGCCGCTCGGCCATGCATTTCAGAATTCTAAACTAAGGTTTCTATCAGGGTACACACAACATCGCTTCAAGTCGGCGGCTTTCCGCGGTGCCCAGCCACGATTCGGGACACTTCACATTTCTGCTGCGCCACAGAGCGCCATCTGAATAGTTTCAGTTTTAATAACATCCGAATGTGCGTGTCTGAGTGTGCCGTGTCGCGGCTCCAGTGCCTCAGTCAAAGTTAATTCAGTGTGCGTGGTTATTAGTTTCTGTGTACAAGCTCGGAACTTGAAACTAGCACACAGATGGCTGTGAAACTGTACAAAGACACAAATGATTTTGTACTCTCTGCTTGGTCTGTGTCCGACTCGTACATGTACGGCTGAATGCTAGTCCTCTCACTCATGTTGCTTCTCTCTGTCTGCCTGTCTGTTGCCAAACACAAATCGGGGTAGCTCTTGGCTTGGCCCCCCTGTTACGTTGGGCGGGAAGTCGAAACTAATCTACATGTGAAGCAACACACCCCTAAAACAGCTGCCTGTGTACAAGCCCCCAACATGACACTTTTTAACACATTATAATAACAAAAACTGAATTGTGATTTAAACTGAACCTAAATTGGCACACTCAGAAGAACCATAATACTAATATTAAATCATAAAAAAGGGGTAAACTAGGTGCCCTTTTAAACATATAAAATATACCTATAAAAATACAAAATAAACTGCAGCTCTTTCAGTAATGATGGGTCTTTCAATAGGTTGAACTCAGCAGCTTAACATATTCAAAAGACTTAGAGTTCGCCCAAAACTTAAAATTCTCTCATCATTCACTTGTTCCAAACCTGTTTTTTTTTTCTTTTTTTTACACAAAAGAAGACATTTAGAAGAAAACTGGATACCTGTAATCATTGATATCCATAGTATGAAAAAGCACTGCGGTGTTTGGGTGTTCTGTGTTTATCTGAGGTTATTAATCTACGGAAATGGAAATTTCCTCACCTGGGAAATGTGAGCACGCAATGTGCTCTCCCCAAAATGCGCTCCCAAAAGACATGATATCTGAACGGCCCCATAAGCAGCTATGCTTCTCTTCACATTCAGAAGATAAAGTCACTCCCGATTCTACACAAAAAATTCAATTAAGCCTTTCTAGGCTGAGTTGGGCAACTGTGTTTCTGGGTGCCGGTGTCTTCCTTGGTGACGAGTATTGTCGTATGCTTTCTATTTAAGTGTTGAACAAGTTGCTCGCTGAGTAAAAAGCAGTCTAAAGTTCTTTAGAGACTGGACATAGACTGCATTTCGCAGCAATATTTCTGTTTTTACGCTCAATGAAATCAAAGTAATATCTGTATTTCCATTGGATGAAGCAACCACTCCCGTCACAACCATTTCATCTCGCGTTCTCCAGCAATTTAAAAGCACATGCTATTAACTGACATTGCTGCGGAAAATGTGATTTAAAAGAAGCATTTTTTTCTTCCAAAAAGTATACCTGTAACGTAAGTAATGCAATTACATTGACTTTAGTAACTGTAGTCAAATTACACACATTTAAAATGCAAAATGTTACATTACTGTGTTCCTTAAAAACGTAATTAGAATAGAGTAACACATTACTGTGGAACGCATGACACTCAACTCCTCGCTTAAGTGAGTGCTGTCAATCAATTAATTGCTATTTATCGCATCCAAGATACAAGTTAGTATTTATATAATATATACATGTGTATTGTGAATATTTATGTACAGGTACAGATATGTACAAATATACACTCACATACATGAAATACAAAAAATAAAAAAAACTTATATGTAAAAGTTTATAAAATATAAAAAAAAACATTATATATATATTTATATATATATATATATATATATATATATATATATATATATATATATATATATATATATATATATATCTATATATATATATGTATTTGTAGTGCTGTCAAGCGATTAATTGTATCCAAACTAAGTTCATATTTACAAAATTTATTTGTGCATACTGTGTATATTGTTTGTGTATTGACCTTATTCTTCAATGTGGAAGTGCGCGCGTTTTTGCGATTGTTTTAGAACTTCCGATTCAGCTGCCTATGGGAGAAATGACTAGGAATAATAAACGGCAGAAAATGGTCAAACTACTTACTCTACAAACAAGTGTTTGCATTAGAATACAGACAAAGTTGAATAATATAATAAGAAAATATCAGTTTGCAACACCAAGCAGCAAAACGAGCTGT
Source organism: Danio aesculapii (assembly GCF_903798145.1). Taxonomy (NCBI): domain Eukaryota; kingdom Metazoa; phylum Chordata; class Actinopteri; order Cypriniformes; family Danionidae; genus Danio; species Danio aesculapii. The sequence continues at coordinate 46,107,393 of NC_079457.1, forward strand.
TTTTACCGTTTAAAAATGAATGGAAGTGAATGAGACCGGAAGTTTTGAGCCAAAATGATTCAAATGGCTGCACCCACTCGTACGCGGAGAATAAGGTGAATACTGTCTACATGTAACCCCACCGGTCCTACACCACCCAAACCGAGCATCTGCTGCTAGAGCACCTTTTGAGGTCACAGGAGTGGGGTTTACCTGCACAGCACTTCACTATCTGGCCTCTGCTATATTGTATAAAATATTTGTTTATATATATATATATATACAAAATTACACACAGTATGCACAAATGTTTTGTAAATAGGAACTTTTATTTTGAATGTGATTAATCGTGATTAATCGCTTAACAGCACTCATTTAAATGTTTTTTTTAAAGGAAATAAAACTTTTCATTTGATTTACAGTCATTTAATTAGAGTTAAATAAAACTTGAAAGTATATTTAAGTATTCTATAGAATACTTAGCATTGTTTTGAAAATATATGAAAGTGTATTTGAAATGTAATACCAGATCAAACTAAATAAAATTAAACTTGCTTCTTTTTGACAAGGCGAATGACAAGCTGTACTGTGGTAAACAGTTTCTGAAAGGGGGAAAAAAAGAGCAAAAACATCACAGTGAAGCAGTGTTCCTGAAATAAAGCTGTGCTAACCTCCTGTCACGATTTGCGTAAATATTTATTTTCGAAAAGAAGAGCAGAATATCATCAGGCGAAGGGGTTTTGGGTTCTTTTTAGCGTCTTTGACTTGCAGTGGTAAAATGAACGCAGTTCAGCGAGGTTATGTAAGTATTTGCTGAACCATTTTCTGTCCTGCCTGTTGAAAACGTGACTAAGCAGGCTATGTGTGTGCGTGTGTGTGTGTGATTATTATCTCAATTACTGTGCTCTGAGAGCAAGTTTGTATATATTTATGCGACGCTATATTTCTCAAACTGAAGTAAACTCGGTTGTGCTGCCATGAACCGGGAGTGAGATTCGGTGAAACTAGGCTAACCTCTAAATAAACACACATGTGAGCGCACACACACACGCTCGTCTGGACATGAACACACAACCTGAACTCCCTCTGCTGGAGACACGTTCAACAGGAAACACGAGTCGACCTCTGGAAAAAGACTTGAGATTTCATAACAGCTAAAGCGAGATTTTCTAGACGCTGCAAGACACTTTTTTTTCGTCGTACTTACAAACAAACAAGCACTAAAACCGACTGACTTTTTCACACATTTGCGAGGAATGTGTTTTAAACATTGACAGATGTTTTTGCATGTGAAAGCGACAGAGAAAGATTACACTTTTCAGACTCGTATGAAAATCTGACGCTGACTCAACATGTGACTAAAAAAAGTTTAATTATCTAAATATAAAATTCCTATGCAAAGCACAGATGTTATTGTGAACCTCTATTTGTTGTTGTATGTCCGTAAGGGATCAGTTCAACTCTATACATGTGAGTTTCTTATGTTCAAAGCAAAAGAAGATATTTTGAAGAATGTTGGAAGCCCTTAGCCATTTTACTTACATAGCATATACTTTTGGCGTTCCTACTATGGATGTCAATGGCTAAAAGCTTCCAACAGTCTTTAAAATATCTATATTTTCAACCACTGGAGACAGAATGTTGACAGAATGTTCACTTTTTTGAGGTGAACTGTCCCTTTAACTCACTTGTGAGGACGGTGTGTGTGTGTGAGATAAAAGAAACGGTGATAATCGTGTATTTTAAAGCTGTACAGTGTATTTGGAAGAGTTTGTGAGGCTGACTGTGTGTTGTTAATAAAACAGTGTTATTCTCATCAGTGTGTGTGTGTGAATGTTTATGTTTGTGTGTGTTGGGGGGGTACGTGTGAGTATGTACGTGTGTATCTGTGTCTCTGTGTGTGTGCACTTGTAATACTTTGTGTGTGTGTGTCTCTCTCTTTCTGTCTGTGTGTATGCATATGTGTGTACGACTGCACAATCGTGTATGTGTGTCTCTATGTCTATGTGTGTTTGTGTCTGTGCGTTTGTCTCTGTCTCCGTGTGTATGTGTCTCTGTGTGTATATGTATGTGTCTATTTTGAGGTATGTGTGTGTGTATATGTGTGTCTCTCTCTGCCTGCCTGTGTGTGTGTGCGTAGGTGTGTGACTCTATGTGTGCATATATATATGTGTGTGTGTGTGTATGTATGTATGTGTGTGTTTCTCTCTATGTGTGTGTGTGTGTGTGTCTCTGCAGGACTCATTCTGTGAGTCACGGGGCCGTCTCTGGCACACTGACTGGAAGCCTCTGCTTTATGAGAGGATCTGGAGCTCTGCCCGGCTCTGCCTCGTCCCGCTCGCTGTTAACTCCTCACTGCCTCACACTTAACCCTTCACACACACCAGTCTGCACTTGACACACAACTGCCTTCATGAAGCACTTTACACAGCAGCCTGCTAAATATCTACAGTAGTGAAGCTGAGGAACAGTGACTCCTGCTTTAAAGCCGAAGATGTCAAAACCTTAAGTGTGCTTCATAAACAACACATTATTATCTGCAGTATGCTGATGTGGAGGCCATTATAGAATAACCAGGGAGTTTTATTGTTCTAGGTGTAAAAGGGTCTTTAAGTCAAGGTCTCCTTTGTCACTGTGGTCTTTCAGGAATCAGTCTCATGCTCTCCACTCCTCCATGACCACCACAGCATCAGCTCAGGATACGGCCTGGTCCAGGATTATGGATACCATGGCATCATTTCTCCACAGGTCTTGGATCGCATCAATGGCGCTGCATGATCTCTAGGGACATCAGGTTGAGTATCCCCAGGTGAAAATAGAGAGTAAAGAAAATAATTAGCATAGCTGCTGTTCATAGTGTATATAAACAAGATGCAAAAAAGGAGTGTTATAAATGAAAATAGCAGTTATATATATATATATATATATATATATATATATATATATATATATATATATATATATATATACATACATACATATATACATATATATACACATATATATATACACATATACATATATATATATATATATATATATATATATACACATATATATATATATATATATATATATATATATATATATATATATACATACATACATATATACATATATATACACATATATATACACATATACATATATATACATACATATATATATACATACATATACATACATACATATATATATACATACATACATATATATATACATACATATACATCCATACATATATATACACACACACACACAAACAAAGCATTTTGAGAGTTTCTAACAGGATGTCTAATGCATTTAGACAGGAGGAGTGTGTTCTACAGGTGGTTGTTAAGCCAGCACACCTGCATGGAGCACATTCTGGTTTCATACCGTTATGTGATGATTGTGTGTATGCATAACTAGAAAGGTAGGTCTTTAATCTTGTTTTGAACTGATAGAGTGTGTCTGAACCTCAAGTTATTTAGCAAGATGCCAGTATTCAGATTAAAGTGCATTAACTAGGTTGACCAATGTAAGCAAGTTCGGTTAAGTAATTTAAAGTAAATGTATTAAGTCACTGAACAACAGTTTGTTCTGTAGACAATCAGGATAAAAATATTGATCTTTGAATATGTTTGGCTCCAGGCATTACTGACCAAATCTGAATTTACCTGAAAATATTTTGCCAGAGTGTATGATGGGTCACACCACAGGAAATGGTCAAACAGGCACGTCTTTAACTGGACTAGTCATATTCATTAACCACAATGCTAGTCTCAGTTCCGTCTTCCTCATAAATCAGTTTCATTCTTTTCCTTTTTTTACTTTGCAACCAATACTTTGAATTTAGCCAGAAAATGAAAGTGAAAACTGTTGTATTTGTGTGACATGAATAAGTTGAATGACTTCAGATATGCTTTCCTCATATTCTGTCATTTACAGCATAACCGTCTCTCATGATGCTTGTTCATTGCCTTTGAGTTCTAGTTAAAGTGCATAGCATCAAAATGTGTTAGTGTAAAATTGACAGTTCACCCAAAAGTGTAAACTCTGTCATCATTTACTCAGCCTTACATATGCATATGAAGCTAATTGGTTAGTTCTAGTCACATCACTCATGGTGTGCTTGCGGCATTCTGGATATCGGAGATGTTTTCAACTGAGAGCGCCTGGAAAATGCTAGAGCATCACTTCCTATTTGCGCATGTAAGTCGCGCGCCTTGCAAAAGACTCTTCACATATTGCGTTTTTTTTGTCGCGCTTGGAAAAGACGCAATATGTGAACAGTCCCTAAAGGTGTACAATGAATGTGTGAATAAAGTTTCCTAAATTTTATTATTAAAAAAATATTTGGCAACAAGAATAGTATTAATGTTTGATATAAGACTTCGTTCATTCATTTTCCTTCAGCTTAGGCACCATTTCAGAGGTCGCCACAGCGGAATGAACCAACTATTCCAGCATATGTTTTACGCAGTGGATGCCCTTTCACCCCATACGCACTCATTCATACACACATACACACATTCATTTCTTTTTTGAAATAATTTTACTTTTCCAAGCAAGACTATATGTTTACTTGTCTAGAATATGTTGCTTGATTTAAGACATTTTAAATATTTGTACTAAAAACAAGGATTTGTTTACAGTGCACTGTGTAAATTTCCTGGGTCTGTTAAACATCACTTAGGAATCACAATTTCATTAACAATTTTTACATCATTTATATATATATATATATATATATATATATATATATATATATATATATATATACCAGGGAGTTTTATTGTTCTAGGTGTAAAAGGGTCTTTAAGTCAAGGTCTAGTTTGTCACTGTGGTCTTTCAGGAATCAGTCTCATGCTCTCCACTCCTCCATGACCAAATTTGAACATATATATTTATATATATATATCATATGTTCATTGCTTCCAATCTACACTTTGTCTTGATCAAAGTTCTCAGAATCTCTGAACTTCCTTTTACCCTGAAAAACACATTAAGTGGAACTTCATTTTTTCCAGAAAGCATTTTTCAAAGAGTTTGCTCCAAGTTATTAGAAATGAGCACTACAGCGATAAGTGTTGCCACATAATAAGCGCTTTTAATAATCATTCACATTTCCCATCATTAGTTTCGACGATTAGCCTCATCAAATACAAAAATGATGAAACTGTAGTCTATCTGTGCTTTTTAAAACACTATTAGTTGGATTTAGGGAAGGGGGAGGGTGGGTCAGTCAATCAGTCAGTCAAACAGTCAGTTGACAGCGGCCTCTGGTGGATTTACGAGAGAACAGCAGGTGCGAATGGCACTCGCGAGAGACATTTGAGATCTGAAGATCTGAGAACAGCTAATGGATTTATAAAGTGGCGACGCTAACGCAATGCGTTAGAAATGTAGTTAAGTTTTTAGCTACTGCCCAACACTGACTGCCAACTTATCCAGCATGTGTTTTATGCAGCTGATGCCCTTCCAGCTGCAACCCAACACTGGGAAACACTCATACACACTCATTTACACACATACACTAAGGACAATTTAGCTTACCCAATTCACCTGTACGGCATGTCTATGGACTATGGGGAAAACCGGAGCACCCAAAGGAAACCCACACGAACTTCACACAGAAATGCCAGCTGACCCAGCCGAGGCTTGAACCGGCAACCTTGTTGCTGTGAGGCGATCGTGCTAACCACTGCACCACCAAGACGCCCTTTCAGATGAATTGTTCGCCTCAAAAGTAGCACTGTGAGCTAACAAACTCAGTGTAAGTGAAGAAGCTACAGAATAAATGTGTAAATGAGGAATCAGAGGAACGTCATGAGCTTCTGTTCACGTCCGTCTTCTAATCAGAGTTGTGGAGCAAAAAAAAAAAAAAGCTGTTCAGCGTTTCATTCAGCTCAATGGAGGAATAGAAGAGGAAGACGGATAGATCTTCAGTCTTCCTCTAACGCTCTCCTTCTCCTCCATGTTTCTGCGTGACCAGCCTAGAGCTATTTCTGAAGAAGTCACATATCAAAACGTAACAGCATTTTCCTTTCTGAATACTGCTGAGTTCAATATTATTTCATTTTCAAGCTTTCTCTTTTTTCCCTTCTTTTTCCTTCCTCTGTTCTGTACTGCTCACTCCAGGGCAGCTGCTCACACACACACACACACACGCACACACACACACAGAGCACAGGGAAACACAAAGACACATAGAGAAAGAGCACAGAGAAACACACAAACACAGACATACATACAGACATACGCAGCACAAAGAAACACACAAACACACGCTCAAACAGACACATATACATAACACAAAATCACACACATCAAGATATCACACACATGTGCGTGCACGCACACACACACACAGAGAAACACACAAACTCAGACAGACAGTCACACATACGTACACTCCCACATTACACAAAAAACATACATCAACATATCACACACATACAACCCACATGCACGCACACACACACACACACACACATACAAAAACATAGAGAGCACAGAGAAACACACAAACATATAGAAACATACACACACACACACACACAGAGAGAGAGAGAGTACAGATAAACATACACACAAACTCAAACACACACACACACACAAACAGAGAACACAGATAAACATACGCACAAACTCAAACATACAGACACACACACACACTTTACACAAAATACACATGCATCAAAATATCACACACATACACACTCGAACATAGAGAGTACAAAGAAACACAGAGAAACATACAGACACATACCCAGCACAGAGAAACACACAAACTCAAACACACACACACACACACACACACACACACACAAACAGAGAACACAGATAAACATACGCACAAACTCAAACATACAGACACACACACACTTTACACAAAATACACATGCATCAATATATCACACACATACACACTCGAACATAGAGAGTACAAAGAAACACAGAGAAACATACAGACACATACCCAGCACAGAGAAACACACAAACTCAAACATACAGACACACACACACACACACACACACACACACACACTCAGAGAGAGAGAGAGATAGAGAGAGCACAGATAAACATACACACAAACTCAAACATACAGACACACACACACACATACAACCAACATGTGCACACACACAAAGCACAGATAAACATACAAACTCAAACAGACAGTCACACATACACACACTCCCACATTTCACATAAAACTCATGCATCAACATATCACACGCATACACGCAAACATACACACGTACACACACACATAGAGTACAGAGAAACACAAACACAGAGAAACATACACACACTCACATATATACACAGCACAGACAAACACACACAATCACGTTAACTTAAACATACAGACACACACATGCACACACACCCACTTTACACAAAATACACAGACATCAACATATCACACACATACAACCCACATGCATACACACACACACAGAGAAACATACACACACTCACATATACACAGCACAGAGAGACACACAAACACTGAGAATCACGCTAACTCAAACATACAGACACACACATACACACACCCACTTTACACAAAATACACAGACATCAACATATCACACACACACACAAACACAAACATAGAGTACAGAGAAACACAAACACAGAGAAACATACACACACTCACATATACACAGCACAGAGAAACACACAAACACTGAGAATCACGCTAACTCAAACATACAGACACACACATACACACACACCCACTTTACACAAAATACACAGACATCAACATAACACACACATACAACCCACATGCATGCGCGCACACACACACACACACACACAAAGAAACACACAAACTCAAACACAATCATTCGCACACTCTCACGTTACACAAAAAAACATACATCAACATATCACACACACACAAACATAGAGCACAGAGAAACATACACGCAGACACACAGAAAGAGAGCACAGAGAAACACAAACACATAGAAACATACACACTCGCGCGCACACACTCACACACACATATACACAGTACAGAGAAACATCAGGGCTTGGTGTGTGTGTGTGTGTGTATTTGTGTCTCATCATCCACAGCAGACTGAGCATAATTGACCAAACAGGATGTAGCAAACACCACAAGCTGGTTAACTCACACCAGATTATATAATCCTGCATATTAGCATCACATATGCTGCAGATTAATCTGTTAAACTGTAAACTCTGCACAATCATTCAGCAACTTTAAGAGAATTAAGAATGGCTGTTCTGATACAGTACATTAGAGCAGGCTATAAATACACAGTATATATACCAGAATATGTCTCATATACTTAATGGCTAATGTAGTCCATGTCGATTATAGCAAAATAAAGCCTGACAGGGTGATTAGCGCGAGGCGATTATGACTGACTGATTGACTGGCTGGACATTATCTGCTTATTACACAGCTACTTAACAGATAAATAATTGAATGAATTGTGAAATATTTATTTCAATTGTTTTTTTTTTTTATGTGAGAACAATGAAAGTACAAAGTGATACTGGAGACATAAAACTAGCACAGTGATTGACTAGTCGTCATATATAAGTGCTATAAAGTGCAAGCTGACCTTGCTATAAAAAAGTGAGTAAACCATGTGTTCAATGGTAAAGTCAACCAATCACTGTAAAAGCAACACATTTTCTCACTTTTTTAAAGTCAGCTAATCGTTTTAAAAGCAACAGATTTACTCAGTTTTATAAAGTAAACTCAACTAATCGCTTTAAAAGCAACAGGTTTACTCACTTTTATAAAGTAAAGTCAACAAATCGCTTTAAAATCAACAGGTTTACTCACTTTTATAAAGTAAACTCAACTAATCACTTTAAAAGCAACAGGTTCACTCACTTTTATAAAGTAAAGTCAACTAATCACTTTAAAAGCAACAGGTTTACTCACTTTTATAAAGTAAAGTCAACTAATCACTTTAAAAGCAACAGGTTTACTCACTTTTATAAAGTAAAGTCAACTAATCGCTTTAAAAGCAACAGGTTTACTCAATTTTATAAAGTAAAGTCAACTAATCGCTTTAAAAGCAACAGGTTTACTCACTTTTATAAAGTAAAGTCAACTAATCGCTTTAAAAGCAACAGGTTAACTCACTTTTATAAAGTAAAGTCAACTAATCGCTTTAAAAGCAACATGTTTACTCAATTTTATAAAGTAAAGTCAACTAATCGCTTTAAAAGCAACAGGTTTACTCAATTTTATAAAGTAAAGTCAACTAATCGCTTTAAAAGCAACAGGTTAACTCACTTTTATAAAGTAAAGTCAACTAATCGCTTTAAAAGCAACATGTTTACTCAATTTTATAAAGTAAAGTCAACTAATCACTTTAAAAGCAACAGGTTTACTCACTTTTATAAAGTAAAGTCAGCTAATCGTTTTTAAAGCAACAGGTTTACTCACTTTTATAAAGTAAAGTCAACTAATCGCTTTAAAAGCAACAGGTTTACTCACTTTTATAAAGTAAAGTCAACTAATCACTTTTAAAGCAACAGGTTTACTCACTTTTATAAAGTCAACTAATCGCTTTAAGCAACAGGTTTACTCACTTTTATAAAGTAAAGTCAACTAATCACTTTTAAAGCAACAGGTTTACTCACTTTTATAAAGTCAACTAATCACTTTAAGCAACAGGTTTACTCACTTTTATAAAGTCAACTAATCGCTTTAAGCAACAGGTTTACTCACTTTTATAAAGTCAACTAATCACTTTAAGCAACAGGTTTACTCACTTTTATAAAGTCAACTAATCGCTTTAAAAGCAACAGGTTTACTCACTTTTATAAAGTCAACTAATCACTTTAAGCAACAGGTTTACTCACTTTTATAAAGTCAACTAATCGCTTTAAGCAACAGGTTTACTCACTTTTATAAAGTCAACTAATCGCTTTAAAAGCAACAGGTTTACTCACTTTTATAAAGTCAACTAATCACTTTAAAAGCAACAGGTTCACTCACTTTTATGAAATAAAGTCAACTAATCACTTTAAAAGCAACAGGTTTACTCACTTTTATAAAGTAAAGTCAACTAATCGCTTTAAAAGCAACAGATTTACTCAATTTTATAAAGTAAAGTCAACTAATCACTTTAAAAGCAACAGGTTTACTCACTTTTATAAAGTAAAGTCAACTAATCACTTTAAAAGCAACAGGTTCACTCACTTTTATGAAATAAAGTCAACTAATCACTTTAAAAGCAACAGGTTCACTCACTTTTATGAAATAAAGTCAACTAATCACTTTAAAAGCAACAGGTTCACTCACTTTTATGAAATAAAGTCAACTAATCACTTTAAAAGCAACAGGTTCACTCACTTTTATGAAATAAAGTCAACTAATCACTTTAAAAGCAACAAGTTTACTCACTCTTATAAAGTAAAGTCAACTAATCGCTTTAAAAGCAACAGGTTTACTCAATTTTATAAAGTAAAGTCAACTAATCGCTTTAAAAGCAACAGGTTTACTCAATTTTATAAAGTAAAGTCAACTAATCGCTTTAAAAGCAACATGTTTACTCAATTTTATAAAGTAAAGTCAACTAATCGCTTTAAAAGCAACAGGTTTACTCAATTTTATAAAGTAAAGTCAACTAATCGCTTTAAAAGCAACAGGTTAACTCACTTTTATAAAGTAAAGTCAACTAATCGCTTTAAAAGCAACATGTTTACTCAATTTTATAAAGTAAAGTCAACTAATCACTTTAAAAGCAACAGGTTTACTCACTTTTATAAAGTAAAGTCAGCTAATCGTTTTAAAGCAACAGGTTTACTCACTTTTATAAAGTAAAGTCAACTAATCGCTTTAAAAGCAACAGGTTTACTCACTTTTATAAAGTAAAGTCAACTAATCACTTTTAAAGCAACAGGTTTACTCACTTTTATAAAGTCAACTAATCGCTTTAAGCAACAGGTTTACTCACTTTTATAAAGTAAAGTCAACTAATCACTTTTAAAGCAACAGGTTTACTCACTTTTATAAAGTCAACTAATCACTTTAAGCAACAGGTTTACTCACTTTTATAAAGTCAACTAATCGCTTTAAGCAACAGGTTTACTCACTTTTATAAAGTCAACTAATCACTTTAAGCAACAGGTTTACTCACTTTTATAAAGTCAACTAATCGCTTTAAAAGCAACAGGTTTACTCACTTTTATAAAGTCAACTAATCACTTTAAGCAACAGGTTTACTCACTTTTATAAAGTCAACTAATCGCTTTAAGCAACAGGTTTACTCACTTTTATAAAGTCAACTAATCGCTTTAAAAGCAACAGGTTTACTCACTTTTATAAAGTCAACTAATCACTTTAAAAGCAACAGGTTCACTCACTTTTATGAAATAAAGTCAACTAATCACTTTAAAAGCAACAGGTTTACTCACTTTTATAAAGTAAAGTCAACTAATCGCTTTAAAAGCAACAGATTTACTCAATTTTATAAAGTAAAGTCAACTAATCACTTTAAAAGCAACAGGTTAACTCACTTTTATAAAGTAAAGTCAACTAATCACTTTAAAAGCAACAGGTTTACTCACTTTTATAAAGTAAAGTCAACTAATCACTTTAAAAGCAACAGGTTCACTCACTTTTATGAAATAAAGTCAACTAATCACTTTAAAAGCAACAGGTTCACTCACTTTTATGAAATAAAGTCAACTAATCACTTTAAAAGCAACAGGTTCACTCACTTTTATGAAATAAAGTCAACTAATCACTTTAAAAGCAACAGGTTCACTCACTTTTATGAAATAAAGTCAACTAATCACTTTAAAAGCAACAAGTTTACTCACTCTTATAAAGTAAAGTCAACTAATCGCTTTAAAAGCAACAGGTTCACTCACTTTTTTAAGTAAAGTCAACGAATCGCTTTAAAAGCAACAGGTTTACTCCCTTTATTAAAGTCAACTAATCACCCCTTTGCACTTGGGCGGTTTGCGAGTGCCATTCGGCTGGGATTAGCACCTCCAAGTCCGAAACCATGTTACGCCACCGGAAAAAGGTTGCTTGCCATCTTCAGGTTGGAGGAAAGTCCTTACCCTAGGTAAAGGAATTCAAGTATCTTGGGGTTTTGTTCACGAGTGAGGGGAGAATGGAACATGAGATTGACAGGCAGATCAGTGCAGCAGTAGCAGTAATACGATCACTGTATCTGTCCAATGTGGTACAGAGTTAAAAGGCAAAGCTCTTGATTTACCGGTCAATCCATGCTCCTACTCTCATGGCCATGAGCTTTGGGTCATGACCGAAAGAACAAGATCTCGGATACAAGCAGCTGAAATGAGTTTCCTTCATGGGGTGTCAGGTGAGGAGCTCAGTCACCCGGGAGGAGCTCGGAGTAGAGCCGCTGCTCCTCCACATAGAGAGAAGCCAGCTGAGGTGGCTCGGGCATCGGTTTCAAATGGCTCCTGGATGCCTACCTAGGAAGGTGTTCCAGGCTTGTCCCACCGGGAAGACTCAGGACACGATGAAGGGACTTATAGATAGACAGATATAGAGAGAAGCCAGTTGAAGTGGCTTGGGCATCTGTTTTGGATTCTCCCTGGATACCTACCTAGGAAGGTGTTCCAGGCATGCCCCATCGAGAAGAGGCCTCGGGGAAGACCCAAGACACAATGGAGGGACTATGTCTCTCAGCAGGCCTGGCAAAGCCTCTGGATCACCCTGGTGGAGCTGGAGGAAGTGTCTGGGCAGAGGAAAATCTGGGGTTCCCTCCAGAGACTGCTGTCCCTGCGACTCGGCCCGATGTTAAACAGAAGAAAATGAATGAACGAATGAGCTAATGGCTTTAAAAGCAACATTTTTTTCACTTTTTAAGTACAGTCAACTAACTGCTTTAAAAGCAACGAGTTTAATTACTTTTTAAGTAAAGTCAACTAATCGATTCAAAAGCAACAGGTTTACTCACGTTTTAAGTTGGCTCAACTTAAACTGGGAGTAAACCTGTTGCTTTTGAATTGCTCTTATAGAAAAGTCAGCTAATCTCTTTTCTAGAAGTGTACTTATGTCACTTATGTCACAAATATTAGTTTTCAGATATTTTGTGAGCAGAAAATTCATGTCCACCTTGCATTTGTAGCATAAATGCTAATCATTAACAGTGATGGACTGCCTGCCAATAGATTTGTGAACTCATAATGCAGTTTTGTAGGCCATAACAAGTAAACTAGAACTTCCAGTTCCATCACCTTCAGTGAGTGTTTCTGATCTTTTTTATTTTTGGTCAAATGCATGAAATACGATCTGAGGTGAACACAAGCTCAAGGTATTTGCACATTCTTAGACATAAAACACACCATAAATGAATGCCCCATTGTGGGTTTTCTGAAACCTTTTGCTGGTTTTTAGAAAAGCAGTTGTTAATGCTAGATTCAGACCGCATGCTTTCAGATTTTGGCATGATCTGCTTGACATATGGGGATGTGATTTTGGACAAAAAAAAGCACATCTGGAGCCAATAATTAATTGATTTACCTCATCATAGTAAACATAAACTGAGGCTGTGTCTGAGATGCTTCATAACGTCCACACAGAAAGACTAGCTTGTTTGCTTTTTTTTCAGTGAGAGACTCAATTTCATCTGTGATGCTTACTGATTTAGAATCTCTTCTATACACATCGCTCAAACATGAGAGATAAGGTGGATTTATACATTTCATGGTGGATATATATGATACATTTCATGTACAACCAGTACAAATTGCACCTCTGGGGCAGCCATTGTTTGTTGACACTCTTGCTTCTTGGTTTGCTAGTTTCACCTTCTTGATGATAACAAGTACAAAGTTGATATTGTTTAATCTGAGAAAGTAATGCTGATAAAAGATGATAACACTGTTGTTTGTACCTGCGGCATAATAAGAGGCTAAATTGGACCTACAGAGGTTTTCAGGAAAGTTTATTCACCATGAATGGTTAAACTCATCTGGTCTCTAGCCTTCATTCTTCTGAGAACAAGGGTGATCCAAAAATACATAATCACTTCTGTGGTCTGTGATGTCCAATAACAGTGTTAGTTAACTACTGTATGTTCTCCATGTACGTTTCATTGTTAACAACAACATGTTCAATAATTTGGTGTTTAATGAAACCACAGTCTCAACGAACACTCATAAACAGCAATGTAAAATTGTGCAGTTGGAAATACAGCTCTTAAGCTGTGGTTAGAAACAGTTTCATGAAATACAGACTTAAAGGGACAGTTCACACAAAAATGTATAATCTGTCATCTTTTATTTATCCTCCACTTGTTTCAAACCTGTTTAAGTTTTTTCTTCTGTTGAACGCAATGCTGGGGGTGTTGAGGAAAAGCAGCCATTGACTTCCATTGTGTTTGTTTTGTTCTACTATGGAAAAAAGTAGTTACTTGTGGGAGAGGGTGCATTTTCATTTATTGGTGAACTATCCCCTCTAAGAATGACAGCACTGTCCTCTAAAATAGTGCATTAACATTTTTTGATTTACCCAAGTGGAAATACATCTTTGATCGTATTTTACTTACTGTCTGCCTAATGTTTTTATCAGTCCTCCAACAATAGTTGACTATCTGAAATCTAGGGGGGATGGGTGTGTCGTGGACGAAAGTGAGGTGGGGGATAGGGGGGTTGGTGGATGATGTGGTTTGAGCCCCTAATAGTGTTTTCGGAGGCTTCAAAATGGTGTGGGCCCTTAGAATCGTCCAAACTCCACCCCACCAGTGCCCCTGCTTAAACATATACTTTTACATGCTAAAAGTAGGCCGATTTAGTCCCAAGAGGTATTCAGGTAGTACACCACAAGTATACATGTTCATGCAGATCTTCTAAAATACTTAAGCATATTTAATAAGATGAACCTAAACCCTTTGTTGTAAGAGGATGGAACAGGGTCTACAAATAGAGAAGGACTGAATAATTGTACACAGTACTGTACTGTACTGTATAAAACCTCTCTCCATAAAATACTGCTTGCCGCTATCAGTGGAAACTCAGGCCTATTCCATGCAGCAAAAGTTGATCCACACAGTTGTTGGTGAAACAAACTTTTTGGATAACCAGTTACAGAGTGGAAAAAATCTCAAAACACAACCCCTCACCTAGCTAAAGTATAGTTTATGGCAGGGGTGTTCATTCCTGTTCCTGGAGATCTACCTTCCTGCAGAGTTCAGCTGCAACCTTGATCAAACACACCTGTCCTTAATTACCAAGTGCTCCTTCTGATGCTACTTAGTTGGTTTAGTTGTGTTTGATCAGGGTTGGAGCTGAACTCTGCAGGCAGGTAGGTCTACAGGAACAGGGTTGATTTAGGGCTAATTCACTTTTGGTTTGGGGTTAATTCCGCTATGATGAACTCTGATAAATCAACAACTAAGCTGAAAGAAAGTGAGTGAGTTTATGGATCAAATATAGTAATCCTTATAGTTCAATAAAATGCATTTGATTTTTGGAAATCACCAAGTGACCCCTACTTTAGGGACTGCTGAACTTGTCAACCAGTCGACACGCATCAATGGTGTCCTGTGTTTGTCTGTACTCTGCACGCTGAAGAAGGACTTGAAGCACATTCCTTTGCGATCTTAATGTGTCCTGCAGCTTGTCTGTGTTTGTCTACAGCTCCACATATAGGTCATATGTATTACCCCATTTAAACCCAGTTGTCCAGTTTCAATAAGAACGTTGACATTTCTTGAATCAACACATTTATGGGTACACAACTATTAGAATCATTTATTCATGGATTTTCCTTCAGCTTCTTCCCTGATCCCTTGAATCCTTGGAGGAAACCCATGCGAACACAGGGAGAACATGCAAACTGAATCCACACAGAATTGCCAACTGGCTCAGGTGGGACCGGAACAAGTGACCTTCTTCCTGTGAGGTGACAGTGCTAACCACTGAGCCACCTTGGTGCCTCATTTAGAATCAGAATAAAATAAAAACAATCATTGCTTTGTGGACTGCGCTTTAGCCTATATTGGTTCCCAACTCATCTATTGGAACGTGTTCAACTCAGGTGTGAAGTAATTTCCAGCTCCAACACCTGACTTCTAAGGTACGTGAAAGCAGTGAGGACCAGGCTTGATGCCCATTGTCCAAAAAATCTGGGTAGAAGAGAGCGTAGAGTCTGCTAGAGTTCCCGTATCGCTTTCAGCCAACAGCACTTACACTGTGTGTGCTGGATTGAGGAATTAGACACTGGCGGGCGGCACACGAGAGCTTAGGGTCACACCAGGACAGAGTATCAGAGCTCGACCTGCCTTTTCTCTTCATCTTTCTCTCGCTTTGTCTGTTTGCGGAGGAGAAGAGAGCAGAAACACAGAGCCATGGCCTGAGGCGCACAGGCGTCCTGCTCGCCCACCCCTCAGCAGATGGCTTAAATTACAGCAGAAGCTGTAACGAGATTCCTGCACGATTAATACGCAGAGCAGTTTGGGATTTCAATACGGGGGGATTGAAGCTAATGCGATTATCAGGAGAGGAGACAATGAGAAACAGGTTTGAGGAGAGAAAGAGGAAGAGACACTCGTGTGCGCGCGCCAAGCATCATGTCATCTTTCGTTACCGTGAGCTGTTATTAGCCATTTGTTATTGTTTTGCCAGCTGTCCCGAATGCCAGCGGCTGTGCGGCGGATGCATTCGCGGGGTCTGCTCTCGAACAGCGAGCATGCCCACATTTCTCTCTGTAAGTGAGCGCACGGATGCGTTATTTGCTCGGCCCACTGTGTGAACTTGAAGTGACAGTCATTAAGTGTAATTGGAGAGGAGTCCTCCAGAGAGAACTATTAAAACTGGTTAGCCTGACGACTCCAGGGCTTGAAGTCTTCGCCAACAGGAAGTAAAGCCCCGCTGATATTCACTCTTAAAGTCAGTTGTTAGAGGATGGAATCCGGCGCTGTCAAATGAGCTCTAAGTAATACCTGGAGAAAGCTAACAGTTGGCTTTCTTATTTAGCTGAAAATGCTACCACTTTTGCTAAGAAATTCATTAGTGTGGCGTCAGTATGGGGCCTTGCTAATGAGTACGGGAGTATAACAGATTCCAATGAATAAATGTGCAAAAAAATAAATGTAATTAGTAGCTTCTATTTTAACAAATATAAAATAATGCTGAAAAGGCACTGTTGGGTTTGCAAATCACAATTTGAATCAAATACTTTGTTCAGAATAATTTATCAAAATGAATTCTGCTTAATGGATACATATTTAAGTATAATAGTAACAACAAAAACAATATCCTGATCCCGAGGCATTCCCAGGCCAGCCGAGAGGGTGTGCTGGGTCTTCCTCGAGGTCTCCTCCCAGTGAGACATGCCTGAAACACTTTCCTAGGTAGGCATCCAGGCGGCACCTAAAACAGATGCCTGAGCCACCTCAGCTGACTTCTCTCGATGTGGAGGAGTAGCGGCTCTACTCGGGTGACAAAGCTCCTCACCCTATCTATAAGAGTGCGCCCTGCTATCCTGCGAGGTTAACTAATTTTAGCTGAGAATCCAAGATATTCTCCTTTCGGTTGTGATCTAAAGCTCATGAATATAGGTGAGAGTAGAAACGTAGATTGACCGGTAAATCAAGAGCTTTGTCTTTTCGGCTCAGCTCCTTCTTTACCACAACGAACCGGTACATCGATCGCATTACTGCTGCTTCTGCACCGACCCGCCTGTCAATCTCACTCCATCCTTCCCTCACTCATGAACAAAACCCCAAGATACTTGAACTCCTCCACCTGGGGTAAGGACTTTGCTTCAACCTGGAGATGGCAAGCCACCTTTTTACGGTGGAGCACCAAGGCCTTGGATTTGGAGGTGCTGATTCTCATTCCAGCCACGTCACACCCGGGAGCAAATCACCCCATCTAAATAATACAGCGGTAAACAATGACAGCAGTATGTACAGTTGAAATTTATCTCAATAATAAAACAGTTTCAATTTCAACTACACATAGCGCTGTCTTTGTTGCCACTGTATTATTTAGATTATTTTGAATATTAATAATAACCATTTTTTATGAACTTTACTGTACTACTTTTGTTTTATAATTTTTTTCTTAAGGTATATATTTCATTACCTTTATTCGCTGAATTTCTCTGTAATCGGAGTGACATTAAATATCGGTCTGTAATAAAAAATTACTTCAGGATGTCTCTTTTCAGAATAGTCAATCAATCACTCATCCCACTCTCTGATCGTCCTGTGCATTTGAAACCAATTTTCACAAGTTTTACTTTTAAAAGCCACTTAATATGTGGCTGAGGTGAAAGATATGGAAACCTTCCAAGCTCTGGGAGAAATATCAAAGGTCAACTGCACGAAAGGGACAATAAAACCTGTGATTAATAGTATTTAGTGCTAAAAAGCCGAATTTAAAACATGTGAGTGTGACTCAGCAAGTGTGTATGTGTGTGTGTGAATTAGCATAGCAGAGCCCCCACTGGCTCATTGTGTCTTCTTCCTGTTTATATGAGCTTGTCTTGAGGTCAAAGCCAAAAGTGACCAAAGGTAACAAAGAAACAAGAAAACGAAGCAACAAAAGAGAAGGAAAACTGAGGACACATTTTTTCTTTTCTGCACCGAGATGTTTTCCAGAGCTCACACGCATAAACAAACCCTCTTCACATGAGCTGAAAGACAGTCTGTCCGTGTTTGTGTGTGCGCGATAAAGAGCGAGGAGATCTTTGTTTCTCAACCGAACGCTCCTGCTGGGCTTTAACCAACAACATCAATTTGATCAAGTCTCAGCACGATTGCTCCGACAGCTCCCTGTGCTCCAGCTCCCTGCCGGCAAATGACTTTTTAATGTAACTGACAATAGATGTTGTAGTTGTGGAGAGAAAGATAGGTAGATGGAAGGAGAGGCAGAGGCCGAGAGCGCTTGTCTGGGCTCAAATAAAGAGTTATCGAGAGGCCGCAGATATAGATCACAGTAAACACACTTTCAAAGACGCGTGCTGTCAGAAACACACACTCTGGTGGAAATGTACATGCATGAAGAAAGGGAATGAATGCTGCACACGTCCACACACTCTCAAGGACAATTAGAGAAAAACATGAGAAAGAGTAGAAGCGCTGGGTGAATTTGAGAGAAAAACTAGTTTCTCGAGTCTAGAAGACCAGCATGAGGACTGTCAAGACCCCGATATACTTCAAACAAAATCAAAGAATGAACTGAAATCCCTGAATTGAGTTTGTTTCGGCAATTTGAGTTTGTTTTGGCTCCTAAACAACTTTGAGCTTCCATTGGCCAGTGGTGATTATGCAATAAGTGGGTGTATTCTTGAGCTCCGCCATCTTTGATGTACAATTGTTGAGCTTAGCGGCTCATGCAGCAGCATGAAACATTTACAACCCTGCTTACTGGGTCGATGGGGTGTTGTAACTTCCTTTGGCCCACAAAATGAACACCAAAATGGAACTTCTTTTGTAGTATACCAGGATTTGGTCGGGTTTTCCTCTTAGCACCTGAGCTGTTCTTTGGAGTGGCAGATTTCACAGGCAGAAGGACAGATTTTCAGGGTTTCAAACCTGCTCTGTGACCTCTAGGTCTTGACCTTTGGTGACCTCTGAGCAGGCTTCGACTCTCAGAAGACGGTGGCGACTTCTCGAACTTCTTTGATGGTTGTAAGTCCCCTATCTCCTGCTCCTTCCTATTTCGGCAGACAGCAGCAGGTCTCTGCATCTAGTGAACAGGGTGGCTCTTCCGTCCCCTCACAGATGGCAGCCGACGCTCCAGGTTGTGGTGGAAGGCGGCAAGTTCCGTCCCACCAGCAAAGTCCTCCAGTGCTGGCCTAAAGCGTCTATGGCAGCAGACTCTGCTCCTCCAATTCGAAGGCACCGCAAACTTCCCTCAGTGGCAAAGACTCTCTGACAGCATGTTGCTGGCCACCTGGCCATCGGGAAGAAGAAGGTGAAAACCCAACGAACTTTTAAATCATTTCTAATGAGAAAATAAAATTAACACACGGCAACTCCTCACGGAGGCTACCACCAAATTGAAAGCAAAAGTA
Source organism: Danio aesculapii (assembly GCF_903798145.1). Taxonomy (NCBI): domain Eukaryota; kingdom Metazoa; phylum Chordata; class Actinopteri; order Cypriniformes; family Danionidae; genus Danio; species Danio aesculapii. Next base: position 46,127,372 of record NC_079457.1, read on the forward strand.
AAACATAAAGTGTCTAGGCTTGGTTCTCTCTTGTCTTGTTCTCCAGGGGGCTCAAGGCCAATACGGAAAACAGGTGTTTCTCTTTATCTCTGGAGCACCTGCTTTGTTCCCACGGTTCTCGGCCCCGCCCCACTCACTACAAACTCCTCCCCGAACTCCATGCTGTCCTGTATCCTGCTTTCTCATTGGCTCATCATCAATGTGTTTCTCGGTCAGAACACTTTCATACAGCATGACTGAGTTCCCGACAGGTCCAGATATTTAGCATGCCAAATATTTCAGACTTCAGCGAAATGTTGGTTATTCTCTATGATTGCTTTTTTATATTTTACACTGCTTGATTGTCACTCATGTGAACATGTACCAATTTGCTTTTGATTGCGGGCATTTGTCTGCAATTTCACAAAATTCTTCACTTTTTTTTTGTGTGTCCAACAGAAGAAAGAAACTTCATTCATTACACTTGCATTGTGTGAGAAAAAAACATTTTGCTTTGCTAATGCAACTTAATAATAATTGTTGAAGCAATGAAGATGAACTTTTTCTGTGCCAAAACACACAGAAACGCAGCCTTGAATTCTTACTTAAACTGATGAAATAACACAATGATAGCCACAATAAAAGAGCTACAATAAAATATTGCCTTGAAAACATTGTAACAGTTTTATCTCTTTTTAAAATCAAAGCATTTGACCTACAGGAGTGAAAACTGCTTTAGTTCTGCAGATTTGTGTAAACAGTGAATGTTTTGACAACGGTGTTGTCTTTCCAAAAAAAACACAAAGGATTTTACAGTTTTTTAGCACATAATGATGTTGTAAACTAGCGCTAAATGATTTGGTTTAGTATTACTTATTTTTGATATGCCATATTGTACTGTGTTTATTATTATTATTATTAATGTATCAATGCAGTGTAAAAAGAAAAAATTCTTATATACATAATCCAGTTTCCATCTTAAATGACCACTTATAGCAGTAAATACCAAGTTCCTATTTTACACTCTTATTAGATTTATTTAAAGACTTGCAGAAATCTCACTTTATACTGATTTCGTATCTTTCAGTGTATTTTAAGATCATTACGGCTCTGTTGTCTTAGTAAGTCATGGGTATAAGCCATCAGTGGTGGACTGATATGGGGAACTCACATGACTGGAGAAGTTGGGATTTTTTTTCCTCACCCATAGGTTGGTCGCCATTGCCGGGAACGGCCACAAAAATGTCAAAATTGTTTCTGCCGTTAGGGAAAGCAACTTATTAGAATGAATATACAGAGACCTTGTTTGACCCTTCACGTTTTGAAAAAAATATACCCAGAAAATTCCCAGATGTGTACTTGCTCCTTTTATTGAGGACACATCGAGTGTGCGAACTTGCAAAGCACAGGTATCCCAGAATACATTACAGCCCAACCAGTAAAAGCTAATGGCGGAGCAGAAAATACGCACTATTTTAAAAATTTTCCTCTGTTGTGTTACAAAATAAAGTTTAAAGAGTTTTTCAGAACTCGAATCGGCAGTTTATTCACAAAGCTTATGCGGACTCTGACCCCCAGCCTTTCAGTGGGAGCTTCGTCATCACCTCCCCCGCCGAGAGCAGCTTTACTTCGGCCAATCCATCTCGGAGGTACCGCTGTTTCTCATCACTCCATTGCAGTTAAAACATGATATTTAATCATCTTGTGCATATCTAACAGACAGTTTTTGTTCTTTTAAATCTATTATTTGTTCTCAGGTGTATTATTTTGGCAGTGTTATTTTGTTACCTTTTATAATTGTCTTTAATTATGTTACTTTGTTGTAAGCTGTTTGTCTTTGTTTACCAAATCGTCTAACGTTCTCTTTATTTTTATTGTTTACGTCTTGTATTTTATACTTGTATAATGTACATTGTAGTTTATTAAATCTGATAATCAGAGACACGAGTCTATATGTAACACATTTTACTTCACATTTATATGGATTTATGTTTACATTTTCTTAAATCAAAAATATAAATTTATAATATCAATATAATATTAATTATAAAGCCGTGCTTTAAATAATTAAATAATTTTATTGTTAATGTACAGTGAAACTGATGAGTTTATGGTGAGGTAAGTGATATTATAAAGTACAGTGCCGTTCCATTTAAAGTACCCGACTTGTGTCCTCACATCCTTGGTAGTTCGTTCTTCCAAATATGAACTTAGCAAGTCTGAATTTCCAAGGACGCAAGTCCGAACTTTGCGTACTTGGTATTAAGAAAGAGCCATGGAGTACTAATAAAGTATCTGGTGCATTTGGAGAGGAGAGAGACTGGGTCCTACAGGTGGTTTGTCAAGCCCACTCACCTGCGTAAAGCTTTGTAAGTATTGCACAATGTTTTTTAAATATGGACTGGTGACATCTGTGACCTGGTGACTCTCGCCACCCCAGCCCGCAGTCTTCGTTCGGCAGTGAGACACCCTGTATCAACCACACTGTAAACTCAAGACCATGGGTGAGAGGGCTTTCTCATACAGTGCGCCTAATCTGTGAAATGCACTACCTATCAGCATTAGGAATGCTGCCTCTCTGGACTGTTTTAAGAAACTTCTAAAGACTCCCCTTTTTAGCATTGCTTTTAACTTAGGATGATCAATTTGTTAACTTTTTATTCTATCTTATGGTTCATATTCTTATTGTTTTATTGCATCTTTTTTATTGTTATGCTGTTTTTACTTGCCTTGTATTGTTAGTATTTTGCCTTGTAGCACTTTGAGTTTAAGAAAAGCGCATTACACATAAAATGTATTATTATTATTATTATTATTATTATTATTATTGTTGTTGATAAAGTGTCTGGTGCATATGGAGAGGAAAAAGTGTGTCCCACAGGTGGTTTGTCAAGCCCACTCACCTGCATAAAGCTCATTAAGAATTGCACAGTGTTTTAGAAATACGGATTATTGATAAATGTCTGATGAATGACTTGATGGATCCATTTTTCTTACACTCTCAAAATACTTCAATATTTGAATATACTATATATGCAAAGGTGTAAATTACTTGAGTAATTTGACATGATTACTGTACTTAAGTACTATTTTGGAAGGTCTGTACTTTAATACAATTAATTCATTTTCATTCGGGATAGTCCCTTATTTATCAGAGGTCGCCACCGCTGAATGAACCGCCAGCTATTCCAGTTTATGTTTAACACAGCAAATGCCCTTCCAGCTGCAACCCAGTACTGGAAAATACCCATACACTCTCACATTTACTCACACACACACTTTGGCCAATTTCGTTTACCTAATTCACCTATGTGTTTGGACTGTGGGGGAAACCGGAACACAGGGAGAACATGTAAACTTCACACAGAAATGCGAACTGGCCCTGCCAGGACTCAAACCCAAGACCTTCTTGCCTTGAGGTGACAGTGCTAACCAATGACCCACCGTGCTGCCCACTTGAAAAATACTTTGACTCAATTACATTTTAAAATAAAACTATTTTAGACCACACGGTTTTATTTTCAGTCAAATGGCTCGTTTCCATTGACTGGTACGGTACGGTACGGTTCGGTTTGGTACGGGTCACCTTTATAAGGCTTGCGTTTCCACTAACAAGGGTACCCTTTTGGTGGGCGTGGTGTATGACAGAAAGTTTCAGTCGACGTCACTCTCGCTGGAGGAAATGTCTACAATAAAGCTGTATGGGTCGTTCACATATCATATGAGAAGCACTTCTCACAAAACAGATGCTTTACACACATAAATACTTGTGTAGAAATGTTCATTACTAACTTTTCAATGAACATGAGTTGATTATAACTGCAGATCAATAACAGTGCGAAACAGACTACTGTAACATCTGTAATTATATTAAATAACTAAATAAATGAACATGTATAAACACATACAGCCCCTTACAGTCTCCGATATGTTATCATTTACAGAAGAACTACATATAGCAGACATTTCGCCCGTATTTAGGTTCAAAACAACAGAAATTATAGCCTACAGTCAGTGTAAACCTCTCATCTGTGTCTGTAATCTTCAGCAGCACATGTAGCCTCTGTTAGAGAGTAATTCCGTCATTCCCGGTTAATATTAGTCCAAAAGGTGAAGATAATAAGTTAGTTTTACATGGTATTTTGTTCGCGTTTGCTGAAAAAATAATCTGCTCCTTTTTTCCGGCTTCTCCTTTGTTTCTTCACGCTTCACTCTCGCGTTTGTCAGTGTCTGACAGGATCGGGTTTTAAAAGCACGTCAATAATCAAGCGCAGGTTATTATCATCAGCTCAAGAAGTTTGTTATTTCAGATATAATGTTAGACGCGCGCGAGCGCTAGCAAGAAAGCGAAACCGCTCGCGCCTCAGACTGGCTCGTAAAAAACTAAGGGGCACAGGGTAAATCTGCTCTTTTTCTTGGCTTTGTGGTTGTTCTTCTAGACGACGACAAGGTTTGTTTGAGCCCGGGTCGACCATGGCTCGTTATTATATGTATAAATAATTCCGGTATAATCTCTCGCTGTGTATTTCAAACATGGCGGGTTTTTTGTTTTCATTCTGGCTTGTTGCGTAAGCGAATGACGCCTCTCTGTAAACCAATAGCGTTCAGATGATCGTCTAGCTCCGCCTTTTGGTACCCTTTCTCGTGTTTGGTACCCTTTCGAAAGGGTGCCGAAAAAGTGGTACGGTACGGTTTGGTTCGGTACGCTTTTTGACAGTGGAAACGGCCATAAAAGCGTACCAAACCAAACCAAACCGTACTGTACCACTCAGTGGAAACGAGCCAAAACAGTACTCATTTTGGTTCTAAATTATTCTATTCCCCTTGATCATAACAAACCAATTGAATTGCACAGCCAGTTTCATTTAAATGTTATTTATTTATGAATAAAAATACATTCAGATTTTATTAATCAGTCCATTTTTTTCCCTGCAAGGTCTAGTTTGACTACTCTTGTTTGTGTGTGTGTGTGTGTGTGTGTGTGTGTGTGTGTGTGTGTGTGTGTGTGTGTATGTGTGTGTGCATGGGAGGGGGTTTACAAGAGAGAGCTGGACATAGGAAGCACACAATATGGGCACTTCCTGTTTTCAGCAACAAAAAAGAAGAGTATAAGGGGTGTCTGATTTTTTTTCAGGGGAGAAAAAGAACAACAAACACACACTACATTCACACAGTACAAGTAGCCTTTAGGCTCAGTCGTTTACCTACATACACTATCCCAGACAGATATCCCTGCTGAAAAATTCAGCTTAAACCAGCCTAGGCTGGTTGGCTGGTTTTAGCTGGTTGACCAGGCTGGTTTTAGAGGGGTTTTGGCCATTTCCAGGCTGGTTTCCAGCCATTTCCAGCCTGGTCTTAGCTGGTCAAGCTGGAAAATGACCAGCAAAATCCAGCTAAAACCAGCTTGACCAGCCTGGTTTAAGCTGGACATAGTTGGTTTTGGCTGGTCAAGCTGGTTTTAGCTGGTAATTTTCCAACCTGACCAGCTAAGACCAGGCTGGAAATGGCTGGAAACCAGCCTGGAAATGGCCAAAGCCCCCCTAAAACCAGGCTGGTCGACCTGCTAAAACCAGCCAACCATCCTAGGCTGGTTTAAGCTGGATTTTTCAGTCTATTTAACTGCAGAAGTCTATTTGACTGCAGATCAAACTAAAACGATAACAGAATAGCATATTATTAAAAAAAAGCTCGGTATTCTGGGTGTGGAAATATCCCCAACTACATGTTGAAAGGTTTTGCCCATCACATTCCAGCTAAAGTGGCCTCAGACCTCGTAAGCGCAGTTTTATAGTGGTACACGCTCGAAAATTCCCCTAGTGATTAGAATCAGCAGGCAGAGCGTGGAGATTACAGTAACACACATACACAAATACACAGAAAACTGTAAATAAAGTTTCTGTTTAGGAGTAAAATTAATGGTGTGGATGAAAAAACTCTCTCTTAATTGACCAAACTGATTATAGCAATAATTGAGACACATAAAAAACTAAAATATAATAGACAGTGTGATAAAATTGGCCCGCTATCTTTCCTGTGTCCCCTCATTCACAGTAAATAGGGTTATGACTCATTGCTTTTCCTTGTCTGTTCTTTTCTTCCCGCTAGAGCGTTGGGATCAGGGCACCGCAGTCTGGACGGGGGGATTTCCACTCAGACAAGAACATCAAAACACACATATGGTGAAGCACTACATGATAAAGAGGTGATGACTCTAGATTTGTCTGCGAGTGTGTGCATGTTTTAGCCAAAAACATCAGGCAGCTGATCTGTCGTGTCCCTGTTTTGTGGTAAAGTGTGGGATTTTTTTTTTCTTTCTGTTTACTAGCACCATCAATATAATGATCGCTACAAACTGGTTTGCTAAACAGTGCCCCCATCTGCCATTTAGACAACAGATAGCTCAATACCGAACTCGTGCCATAAGTGGCTGAGGCAGATGTTGATATTTTGGGCTTTGCAAGCAAACTGAAAATTATATTGCCTAATTACTAATGCAGCAGTCTCTGGTTCCCCATTTGACCCTTAAAAGTGAAGTTGCAAAAATAAAAATGAATGTTTTAAACACTCCCCTTGTTTGCCATTGGTTGGGCTAACTAGTCAAGTCATCTTTATTTTTATAACACTTTATAAAGTGCAGAAGAGAGAAGACAATTGTCATTATTCAGCTCAAATCAGTTTCATACTCATCCTATGTCAGTGCAGTAAAATATTGCTGAATATTAAGCATCTATTAAAACTGACAAAGCAAGTCAAGTCTAAAGGTGACAGCAGTGAGATTGTATAATATATTATTTTATTCCCTTTGCTAGTAACAAACCAATTGAATTGAATACATATTATAGGTGGGCATAGATTAATTGTTTTAATCTAGATTAATCTCACTGTAATCTTGGAATTCATCTAGATTAAAATGGCTCATTTGAATTCTGCCGAAGGCATTCAGAATATGTGTGCTACCCAAATAATGACTAAAGGTAAGTCTTTGAGAACGGGTTTTTCAAGCCAGGTGGTGCATTAGACCTGGGGCTCATGTCCGGTTTCCAAATGCATCACAAACTGCTTGAGAAACTGTTCTACTATGATAATCTACTATGATAAAAGTCACAAGTGAACTAAACAGAAATGGAATTAAGACGTGTGGAGTGTGCATATATTAGTGGCATTATTGGAGTAAACACTGCAATCAAACTATTGCCGTCATGTAGGACTTTTCGCCATATTTTCCGACAAGATCCACACACACATCGTGGAAGTTTTTTCTTTCCATTCAGTATGTTATTAAATTCCATAACACTCTTCCACCAGTCATTACTCCTTATTTGCATCTAATACCCCTGTTTGTCACGGGGGCATGAATGAAATGTTCATGAGTGAAAGTGAAACTGCCGAACTGCAGATAAAGTCACCCAAAATTACAGGAAACTCTTACACGAAAGCTCTTCACGTAAACACCTTGATTATATAATTGTCTATTAAGGCAAGTAACTAGATTAGAAATGTCCATGTAAACATAGTCAGTCGTGTCTTCGAAGTAAGTGAAAGATCCAGAAGGGCATCCTGCTGATTTGATTCAGAAGGGCACTTTTTTGTCAGACGGCTCACCGGTCAGGTATACATCCGCGCTAAAATATCAAGGTGAAAGTCATCATAGCTTGCATAGAATAGACCCAGCTCCCAATTCAACTTTGAGAATAGATTAACGGCGATATTTTGTTATCGCGCAATAAGAGTCTCTCGTTAACACAGCACGTTACTTGAAAATACTTGAAATAGGGAGGGTGATTTCTTACGGTTTCTTGCAGAAGATGTCTAGAGTTTCTTTAACAAGAGTTTGACTGACTTGAAAAGCAACCAGTCTCAGTTTTCTTCATGTAATGTATGTTTAGAGGCATGTAAATCTAAAGTCCCTAGAAAAGGGGTGCCCAAACTCCAACTTGCTTTAACACACCTGTCAGGAAGTTTCTAGTATACCTAGGGTGCAATTCAGTCCAATATTTATGACCTTCACTTGCTAACTTCCCTAAATCATGCTTCCCCAGATGCACGTCATTGATTACATTACACAAGTGTCCACTACTGGCAGAACATCTGAATGGGTTTAAATAGGATGCCCTAAACCCTTGAGCACTTGGGAACTACACTGTTGTGATGTCACAATCACATTGCACTTGTTCACCTCATAAAGGTGAAAGCACTTCAAGATGGCATTGAGGTTTGCCCGAGGGAACAAGGGAAGGGAAGTTTGCAAGGGTGTGTCTAAAAGTGGAATGGAATGTTGCCATAGCTGAAGCTTGATTAGTTGGTTCAGTTGTGTCTAGTTGGGGTTGGAGCTCAATTCTGCAGGGCACCAGCCTTTCAGGACCAAGTTTGGGCGCCCCTGCCCTAGAATAACAGACAAACATGCCTCTCAAGCAGAACTCTTAAGGATCTTAATAATTTAAATGTGACATACTCTAAGATTTTATCATTGTTACAGTTTTAAACACAATGGCTTCCTTCTTCTATGAGGGGGATTGGAGTTATTTTCAGGCAAGATCTCTTGGAAATCAGAATTTGAAACTCCCGAAGTACTTTCCATATTGTATGCCTTGTGCTTCTAAAGTTTGGATATGTGTTCTTCGACTAGTTCTTCACTTTCAAGTGAATTTAACATATGATTTTCATATCTAGGCTTGCAGATTAATATATATATATATATATATATATATATATATATATATATATATATATATATATATATATATATTTATATATATATTTAATTGTTGATTGATTGTGCACTATTCTGCCCCAAACAAGTCTATGTCACTGTTGTTGGTAAGGCTTCTCAAACAACATCAACATTTCTATAACACCACAGTGTTTACACTTTTCAGGGAAGCTGGGATAGGATAACATTGTAACTTTGAAAGAAAAAACACCCTTCCCCTTTAACCTACTTATGTTTATTTACTGTAAAACCGTGCGGTTAATACTTGCCAAATGTCTGCTTACACACTCAACTCCAGTTGCCCAGTTAGTTTCCATACCTTTGAAATCACACCCAAGTGTATGTATGTATATGCAAGCATTCCTTCAGGCAGCCCCTCTACAGATGTAGTATTACGGGAAAGCCTGCCGTGCTAAATGGAAAGGAAAGGAGGATGGGAGAGGAAGACTGCTCTCCAATTGATCGGCCGCTCTTCTATTGGGGGAGGGTATTGCTTCGCTCTAAACTGAGCGGGGGAATGTGAACAGCAATATTACTCATTACACATGATATCCTAAAATGGCTAATTATTGTGACCAATTACCAGGCTAATTTACCAATTATCCATGTGAGCAATCTATTGGCTGAGAAAATCAATAGTCGCTCTCAACTGCAAAAGATAGATGGCTCATGCAGCCTTTCTCTTTCTTCTGTCTCTCTTGCCTGTTCTCTCCGGGCCATGAACCAATCAGTGAGCTAAGTGCAACTATGGCAAATAACACTTGGTGCTGTCTAATGGATCTAGAGCCAATTAAAAGGCTCGGGGAATTCAATGCGTAGTTTGCTGTCTGGAGAGAAGAGTCTGGGTTTAAAGGAACAGGTCACTCAAAACAGACAATTCCACCAATATTTACTAACCCGCATGTCATTTTGAACCCATATTCTGCAATTTTTCAAAGCCAACACAAAAACATTTTAACAGATCCATTCATATGACTGTTCAATGTAACCATACCTGTGAAGCTGGTGTTTTACTCTCAGCTCTGCCAATGCAATCTCACAGCAATTCGTAACATTTCAATTTAGTTACTAATTTGTATTTATTATTAATTGTAGGTTAGGGCTGCACAGGGGGTTGCACATTCGCATCACATCAAGAAGGTCAATGGTTCGAGCCTCAGCTGGGTCAGTTGCTGTTTCTGTGTAGAGTTTGCATGTTCTCCCCGTGTTGGCGTGGCTTTCCTCCGGGTGCTCCGGTTTCCCCCACAAGTCCAAAGACATGCGGTACAGGTGAATTGGGCGAGCTAAATTGTCTGCAGTGTGTGTGTGTGTGTGTGTGTGTGTAAGTGAATGAGTGTGTATGGATGTTTCCCAGTGTTGGGTTGCAGCTGTAAGAGCATCCGCTGCATAAAACATATGCTTGATAAGTTGGCGGTTCATTCTGCTGTGGTGACCCAGGATTTATGAAGGGACTAAGCCGAAAAGAAAATCTGTTTAGTTCATTTTAGTAAGATTCGCTCATCCCTCTATGAGGGGTAAGGTTAGGGGTTGGGGTTGTCTTTGAGGGGCTCACCTCCTTTTAAAAATTGTACGATTAAATCATATGAATTATTTCAAATTAGCTAATTTCTGACCATATGTACAATAGTTAAGCTTCCTTGTGAGAACAGGCTGGTTGTGCCAATAACATCGATGCCATTTTGGATTCTTCTTCACATTAAGAGTTCAAATGCAAAAACCTCTAAGTGCCTTTTGAATTTTCAGCCTCCTTGGTTTATGTTCAATTATTTCACTTTAAAGGGAATGAGAAGAACCTTATCTTGGCCATAAAAGTGAAATTACTGAACCAACACACATGAGCCTGAGAAAAATGCTCATTTTAGAATACATTTCAGATGGCACTTAGAGATTTTTGCATCTGAATTCTTCTCAAGTTGTTGCTAACTCTTCTGAAAATTTGAATTCCACATTCATCACGGTTGGTCAATACTGGTTATAGCTGGATTAGCTTGTCTGAAGACTAAACTTAGCAGGTGTATCTGGTCCACCAGAACTCACACTTGCCATTCTGGGGGCCAGCAAAAAAAGCAACCAGCATCCCATGCTGGTCCTAGCATCAAAACATACTTGCATATTTCAGCAGGGGATGTTTTCTTTGCCTGGAATGCAGCTCTGAAATTTCCATTCATCAATTTTTTTAATTGCCTTGTGAAGGGTCACAAGGATGCTATACCTTTTTCCCCAAGTAAGGCTCCCAGGACTGATGTCAGGTTCCTAGACTGCAGCTCTGCACAAGACGTTTGGCCATAGGAGAAATGGTCGTGCCCAACTGAACCTGGTTTCTCTCGAGGTTTTTTAGTTCTCACACCTTCGCCAATTGGTGAAGTTTTTCCCTCTCCGCTGTCGCCACTGGCTTGCATGGTTCGGGATCTGTAGAGCTGTGCATCGATGGTTTTGCTCTTCAGTGTTTGGACTTTCAGCAGTGATTATTAAACCACACTGAACTGAGCTGAACTTAAACACTGAAAATTGAACTGACACTGTTTCAATTCACAATAATCTTCTATGTGAAGCTGCTTTGACACAATCTAAATTGTAAAAGCGCTATAGAAATAAAGGTGAATTGAACTGAATTGATGTCCAGTCCATCACAAGTCAGTAGATCTGTTCATGTTCAACTGTTTAAGAATGTTAGAGTGAGGAGGCCATCAGTGCTGGTAATTAACTATCAATTCAAGAGTTCACACTTGCACGCACGGCAAATGTGACAGGATACATTTTAATATTCACTGCTGTATTGATATCCATTATGTTAGTGTACAAAATAAACCAAACTATGATTGAAGCATCTTCTTTTAAAATTGTACTGACATGTGGCTGTGGTGAAAAATCGCTGTAATTCATTACAAATATGCACCGTTTTAAAAACTTTTTAAACTTGTAAAACTCATTCTTGATGATGATTGATGATCACAGTAAGCTAAAAAGATCTTTTAATCCCAGTTGCTTTGCACACGTCCTGTCTTGTTGATATGATTATACACGTTACTAAGGAGACATGTTAATACCCGGCTGTTACTCAAATCAGTGGGCTGGAAAACGCACTCCTACGTCACGTTGCGGTGGACCTCAATATGGGAGGGATTTGGATCCTATTTTAACGTCAGGAAATTTAAAAAGAGAGACTTCTTGTCTTTATTCGACCCTTTACTTTAGTCAATACTATATAGACCCTTTACTTAAGTCAAAAACTACAGCAACACTAACTAATATTGCACACTAGTGAGGGACAACCTAGATTCACAGGGTTTGCGATGAATATGAGCTTGTCTTTTATTGCAAAATAGATTCAAGGATTGAAATTCAAGCAAGCTGCTTGATTCTAAAGGTTTAGCGAAGGTGGATCATCTTTGACCCGAAGGGTGAATGATGTATACAAAATTCGAAGACAACAGGATGCTATGCGATCCAATAGATATGCGATGGAGCTGAGAGTGTTTAAGTTGTATGTGCTGGCTAAACATCTAATCTAATTAACTAAAATACTCTAAAAGAAACATAAAAGAAACATGTGGTGTGATGTTATGAGCTTTGTGAATGATAGGCGTTCCAGTTCTGCAGTATTGTGCGGTGCTCTGCGTGTACAGATTCTGTGTGGGCCTGCTTATTGGTGGCCAGCCAACAGAAGGTGGAACAGCTGTATCACACCACCTGATCCAAAAGTGGGTCAAGCCTGCTCTGCAGCAGAGACCCCTGCAAAGGTAAGCCTTGGGGAGCAGCTCTCCATGATCCAAAGCAGCAACTAGAACAACTAATGAACCACTTATCTGATGTCTTTTCAGATGTCTGTTTGCCTTGTGGACCAATATAGTCCAGAAATAGTCAGAAAAGCAGCACTGTTACATCACAGCCAGTTACAGTGAAAGCTTAGCGTCTGACTCTGGAGGAGAAGGCGCTAAAGGAAAGCAGCTAAATGTGACTGTGGGGAATCCCAGAGCCTGGTAATCATTGTTCCAAGTTCAGACAGACTTCAGGTTAGCTTCTATGTACATCATATACCTCAAGTGGATGAGCTTAATTGTTGTTCATCACAACCCTATACCAATGGAACTGACAAGGGTTTTGAGGTCTTGAGTGTTTTGGAGGTCTGAAAGTGCAAGTGGTCCCACTTTATATTAAGTGTCCTTAACTACCATGTACTTGCATCAAAAAATAAATACAGTGTACTTACTGTGTTCATGATGTATTTGAGAACACATGTGGTGCTCTTGAGTTAGGATAGGGGTAGGGTTATGGGCAGGTTTGGTGGTATGGGTAGGTTTAAGGGTTGGTTAAGGTGTAAGGAATGGTCAACAGTGTATTTACAAATGTAATTACAAAAGTTAATTACAGATGTAATTACATGCAGGTATTTAATCAAGCGTAAGTACACAGTAAATACATGTAATTACACAATAAGTACATTGTTATGAATTATTAATTGCTGTTAAGAACATACTTACAGTTAATGTCACTTAATATAAAGTGGGACCGTGCAAGTTGTGTAGTAAAAGTTCTTGAATTTGACAGGGATTATGCATTTAACAGTCATCATCTTAAATCATTTTTTAAATATTTAGATAACGAAAAAAAAAATATGCACATTAATAAAACTATACTTATTTAAAGAGTTCACACTTAGCAAATGATTGATTTTAAAGAGTGTGGCATGCTGTCCCAGGAGTGAGCCCTGATTTTATAAGATCCTCGAGCCTGGGGTTCCCTCCCATTTTGCAGGGTGGGAGGGGAGTTTGAGCTCAGGTAGATCTTGAGAACTCCCCTGGTTCATTTATGGCTAATGACAAATTAGTGGTTGCTGAGATATACAGCTGACTAATGCTGCGTTTACACCAGACACGGATGAAGCGTCAAGTGCGAGTGTTTTACATCTTAAGTCAATGGAAAAATGGGAATAGACATATTACTGTGCGATTTGCGCGAACAAGGCAGTATGAATGACGTGATTTGCACAAATAAAGTGCTGTGATTTAAGCATTTTGCGTGCATATCGCTTCAGTTGGAAAATCAAACATCAGCGAACATTCGCGCCACATTAACCAATCACGAGCTTGCTCTTGTAGGGGAGTGATTATGAAATAATGCCTGTTGTTGGTGTCCTAAATGGAAATCCTCTCGCCAACACCAGACAACAGTTCATCAAACTGGGTTCGGCTGAAAGCATCCATCATCCAGATATAGTTTCTAGAGGAGTTGATGAACTCACAGAGATGGTTGCACCTCTGAAAAGGATCTGGTGGACATGGCGCTGAACAAATCTACACTGTTTTTCAGCCTTCCTAAAACACATAAAACACAGCTACTATCTCAATAAAATCCATGTTAGCCATTTAGCAATGAAGCTACAGTCACCGGGCACACAGAAACCCTGCCCATGGCACGAATCTGTGTATATTGTAAAATGAATTAAACATGCGAATGAAGCGAGTAAACTCAAAATGTTCACGCGTCTATTTATGTGCATACCACGTCTGGTGTGAACAACATGAGAGCTCATCTATGGTGCCAATGGGGTTTGGTAAATTCACTTATGTCGCATGTCTTTGGATGGTGGAAGGAAACTGGGGGAAACCCACATGAGAAGAGAACATGTAAATTCGACACTTAAACGTTGACTGGCCTAGTAAGGACTTGAACCAGTGATATTCTTGCTGTGAGGCAAGAGTGCTAACCCCTGGGCCACCGTGCCACCATATCAGGAAAAGGGAGGAGGAGTAGGGCTGGAAGATAACTGAGGTAAGAAACTCTGGTTATTTATAGTGAGTTAGGAATCATCTGATTGGTAAATCATGTGTTAGCTAATGCAGGATTAGCCATCATAAGCATGTGATTCTCTCGACATTAGTTTATGTATAAACTTAACTTATTGTATAATCTTTGCTGCAAATTACAAATGAATTAAAAGAAAATTAGTTTAATGCAGTGTCTATTGGCAGGTCAGTAAATTGGACAAATTTCTGGCTATTGAAAAGGATGATGTCATGCAGTGTTGACGAAAGTTACTTTTAAAAGTATTTACTCTTACTTACTCCCAGGGTCATTTATATCGAAGTTGATATTTAGCCACACCAACAAAACTCCTCCAGTCCGATCGGTTTTCTGCATCTTCTTCCGTAGCCTCAATCCTTTCCATGTCCATCTTTACTTGATTACACCATCTTTGTTTCGGTCTTCCATGGGGTCGTCTTCTTTCAAAATTAGATTTCATCACCTTCAGTTGGCATTCTTCTGCTCTCCTCAGTACATCTCCAGCCCATCGGATCCTTCTACACTTTATTTCACTTATTATGTCTGCACTATTGTAGAGGTCCCTAATCTCTCTATTGAGTGTCCTCCTTCTCACTTTTGAAAGTATTGGATTACAATATTAAGTTACTCCCCAATAAAGTAACTGCATTACTTAGTTGCTTTTTATGATAAGTAATGCGTTATGTTACTTTTGAGTTACTTTTTCTTGGACTTGCAGGGTTTTTTCTAATAAAGCAGCTCTGCAGTTAACAATGCACAGTATAACCTTAATTTAACTTTTAAAAATACATAAAAACTTTTAAAAAGTAACTTGCGTTACATTTATAAAAAGTAACTCAAATATTATTACTAATTTGTTAAGCGATGCGTTACTTTACTTGTTTCTTAGAAAAGTAATAATATTATGTAACTTGTATAACCCCCAACATCGTTCATGTACATGTGTATGTCCATGATAAATGTAGCATTACCAACCACTTGCCTGGCGTTAATATGCAGTATTTTTAGCCATTTTCATTTTTATTATTCCCCCATGCACCAGCCCAGTTTCTTAGTACACTGCTGTCATGTAATCGTCAGAGTTTTCATGAATCAGCCCAGTCTGTTTGCACTTTAAGTGGCCCTGTTCGGTAACCTGCCCCCAGAGACTCCACCACATTCCACACCACATTAAAATTTCAACTCCAATCACATGTCAAGTCTCTAACACTAACCTCAGTCAATGGAAACACATTTAACCAAGCCTGACACGTCTTCTGAGCTATGGCAAGACAATTGTACGCCTGCTTTTACATACATCCTTCAAAGGAATATAATCCTCTTTATGGAATATCATCTCCCACATCCAATATCTCTCCATTGTGGAGTATTTACAGCACATTGAGCACATTATGAAGTTATGGTGGCTATATTAGCACTCTAGTAAGCTCCAGCATTTATAGTGTGGCAGCATTTACAATTTAAGTTTTGTTTTGATTGCGGCACGGTGGCTCAGTGCTTAGCACTGTCACCTCACCTCACAGCAAGAAGGTTGCTGGTTCGAGGGGACTAAGCCAAAGGAAAATGAATGAATGAATGAGTAATGTTTGACTGTTCCAGAAAATTATATTATCTTCAAGACTCAAGGATCGTAACAATACAGTCTTATTCAACACATTTCACATCAAACAGGACATCAAAAGAAAACAAAGAACCACAGCAACAGATAAAATTATAATAAACGCAACACAGACTCATTGTGAAAAAGTAGCCCTGCGGACGTTTCTGGAGACAGCGAATTACGTAGGCGGAGGGACGTATTTCATTTCTTTAAACGAACGCTTCGGGGTGGTGTGACGTCATTCCTTTTCGCGCTTACCAGCTGACCGCTTATCTCCGTATGGACTGCCTTCCGGCTGCAACCAGTTTGTCCCGTTAGCGCGCCACGTCCGTCGGCGGATTTGAGATGCAGAGAGTAGTTGACCACGAAGACGGGGGTTCGAGTCTTGTGAAGAGCGGTTCCAGAAAGCAGGTAAGACAAAAACAGAATCTAAAATATAAAACAAACAAGTGAATAACAGGGTGATAAAAAAAAGGGTGATTTAAAAAAAAAAAAAAAGTCAGATGAGGGCTTTTATTTTTTTGGATTGCTTTTGAAACTTGTTGGTTGGGTTTAGCGAAGATCGTTCGCTTAGTCAGTCAGAAAGTCTGTCCAAAAGTTAGTCGACAGCTGCCTCTGGTGGGTTTACCCAAGAACAGCAGGCACGAATGGCACTCGCGAGGGAAATTTGAGATCTTGAAAAGCATATACAGCGACCTCTGGTGGATTCACGAAAACAAAAACTGCAGAAAAATGTGCCGCCGGGACGTATTTCGCCGTCTTCGGAAACGTCCGTGGAGGTTTTCAGAATGAGCCTGGGTTTGATAAACGTATGTACATGTGGTTATGTGATGGTGATATGTCTACTCTTTTAAGTACATTTGTACATTTCTAAATATATATGAACATTCTTGTTGACCAGATATAAAACAAGCAGATTATATGTGTAACATTGTATCGTAACTACATACAACATGACAAGTTTCCAGCAATGAGCAGTTTGGCTGTCTGCACCAAACGCGACGCGACATAAAAAAACATTTATATACTATAGCCATTAATTTAGATATCATCAGCACTCCCAATAAAATTGGGTTATAATATTATTGAAACAACTGCATATTAATATTAATACATATTTAACACTAAGTGAAGCACATAATCAGTACCTGAGGTGATTTTTGTATTTTGAGGTTTTTGTATTCAGGGCCGGCGCAACCATAGAGTATAATAGTACTTTATACACTTGAGAGGAAGGCCCCACCATCCCTCCCACCCCCCCAGTCCCCACTATCATCCGCAACACCCCCGTCGCTCTGCACTTGGTTACTTGCTACCTTAAATACTTGTTAGTACAAGTTAATAAATGTATTAATTAACATTTACGTTTAAGCTAAATGTAACCAACATGAACTCATGAGCTGTTAATGTATAATTATGCCATGACTTTACTTGGAGGGGCACATCATCATTAACTTATCTTTAACTACTCCTTTGAACTTCTGTGTTTAAACTGTTGATGTTGACAGAACTCTTTTCTATTGTTATTCAGTGTGAATGCACTAGTTAGATGTGCATAAGGAGTTCATGTGTAATTAAGAATGGGTTTATGAAAATGTGCCCCTCCAAGTCACAACATAATTATATATTAACAACTGATGAGTTTGATGGACAATCATGTACTAACAAGTAATAAGGGTAGCCATTATTTACATATAAAATCATGTGACTCACGTTGTAGTCAGGGGTGGACTTAGTGATTTGGGGGCCCTAAGCAAATTTAGGGATGAGGCCCTAGCATTTTTGAAAAATAAACTGCAGGTTAAATAATAATAAGTTCACAAACTATGTACAGCAGGGGTGTCAACTTGGTCCCGCAGATTTTAACTCCAACTTGTCTCAACACACCTGCATGGATGTTTCTTGAAAGCCTAGTAATGGCTTGATTAGCTATCCCAGGTGTGTCTGATTGAGGTTGGATCTAAACTTTGCATGACACCGTCCCTTCAGGACCGAGTTTGGGCATCCGATATTCAGTTATTTGCCATTTTTGTGATTAGATTGTAATATTAATAATAATAAAAAAACATTTAAGCTAATTTAATTCAAGAAAATAATAAACAGTCCATTTAAATTAGTATATTTAAAACAAAAGAGAAACAGATCGGTTTGACTGTACCAGTGAAATACCTCACGCTCGTGTGCTTAAACATTTGCCGTCGATATGCAGAGGAACGATCTGCTCTCAATGCTGCAGGTGTGAGAGACGGCTGTGTGGCACTGTGCCGCCTTTGAGTGCTCTTGAACGGGGGAGAAATCGACGGCATCACCTGGTTATAGACAGGGTTAAAGAGCTATATGAATAATATAGGCTTCATGGCATTGGTCAGGGCCCCCTAATTGCCCGGGGCCCTTAGCAACTGCTTACCTCGCTTACTGGTTAAGTCCACCCCTGGTTGTAGTTAAAGCTAGTTCACAATTAGCGTTTACATTAACTCATCATTAATGTTTAGTTTACATATTAACGCATAAGTATACATGTACTGCTATTGTAAAGTCTTACAGAGAAAAAAATAATAATAATAAAACAAATAATATAAAAATAAAGAAGAAATAATATATATAATAATAATATATATATAAGTATAAGACAAAAATATATATAAGTATAAGTTATAATATATAAGCATATATAAGTTTATAAGTATATCTGTGTGCTTGTGTAATAATCACAGGCAGTCCTGGAGTGAAACTATGTGTATTGCTTTGACAAATTGCAAATCACGAGAGTGAAATTAGAACCTTGAGAAAGTCTGTCATGTACATGGAGATGTAGGATTCCCCTTCCTCTTTCGGTATGTGTATGTTTGTGAGTGTGTGAGGGCAGTAATTCCCACAAGAAAAGTGGGATGTGTCTTAACCTTATCAACACATCAGATCTGCTGTGAAGTGTCAACACACAACATCTCCCTTCTCTTCATTTCTCCATGATTATTATTCTAACATATACATACACAAAACACACTGTACTGGACATTTGAGTTGATGCAAGGTATACATGCCTGTGTGTGTGTGTGATTTTAGAATTGCAGGCACATTTTGTGTATCATAGATGCCTTCTATTATTTATCGAAAACATAAACTTTAGTGAAAGTGTTTTGAATAATAACACAAATTATCAACACAATGTTATCTCTAAAAATAAAGATTGTTTGTGTATTTAGGGACATTTTGTTTTAATCCCACTATCAATTTTTGATTGTCTTTGTGTCCTGAATCTTGCAATCAACTTCAAAAATCATTCAATAATTGAGTCTAATTTTATTTTTAATTTATTTAATCTAAGTTAAATTTAATTGTCTTTTTATTTTGTCAAATAGTTTTACACTTACATCAGATGCATGTCAGAGATCATTTGTAATGTGAAGCGGACGCTGACATAGTAATGCGGATCCAAACGCAGGTTTATTGAGAATGGTTAGGTAAGCAACAGTCAACACAGGGGCAGACCGATGTATACAAAAAATCAAGAGTGGTGGTCATAAACAAGCAGATGGTCAAAGGCAGGGAGCAGACAGGAATAAACAATAAAACAAAGCAAGCGTCAAACACAGAAGGCAAGGAAACCTTGTCATAATGTTCACAATTCAGTTCAACAAGACTCAGCAGCAATGTGTGTGTGTGTGTGTGCTGTCTTTATAATCCGTGTAATCAGTCTTTGAGCAGCTCCCAGCTGTGTGAGTAATTAATCACAATCCGGAACAGGTGTGTGTGTGGTGCATGACTGGATCTGTAGTCCAAAATGGCTGATTTGTAGTCCGTTAGCGACCTGTGTGTTTACCAGCGATCTGCACAGGCTAAATCGCTGGTGACCGTGACATCATACATATGAATCTACTCACAAATATAAGGAAAAATTCTGTATATCCACTGTCTTTCAGCAATATATGCTTTCCTTTTTGAGCACATGTAAACTAATGTTATACGTAATAATGAAAAAATTAATTAATTTTAAATAAGATATATCAGCAACAACGTTGGCTCAGCAGTTAGCACTGTCGCCTCACAGCATGGGGCGGCACGACGCTGTTCCTTTTCACGCTTACCAGCTGACGATTACCTCTGTATAGATGGCTTCACCAGTTTGTCCAGTTAACTTGCCATGTACATTGGTGGACTCTTGAGACGTAGAGAGGAGTTGACCACAACGATGGGTTCGAGTCCAGTAAAGAACAGTTCCAGAAATTAGGCAAAAACAGAAACCAAAAAGTAAAATAAACTAGTAAATAACGGGGAGAATGTGGTAAAATCTTAAAACGTGGTAAAAATCAGGCTCAAGTGCGCGTGGGTCTTTTCTTTTTCTAGATTGCTTTTTAAAACACTGTCAGTTGGGTTTAGGGAAGTGGGTGATCGGGTCAGTCAGTGCTTTTGAAATCACTGATGGTTGGGTTTAGGGAAGTGGATGGGCGCTGGTCAATCAGTGCTTTTTAAAACACTATCGGTTGGGTTTAGGGAAGGAGGATGGTGGGTCAGTCAGTCAACAGTGGTCTTTGGTGGATTTACGCAAGAACAGCAGCTGCTAATGGCACCCGTGAGAGAAATTTGGGATCTCAAAAAGCGTACGAAGCGGGCTCTGGTGGATACACGAAAACAAAAACTGCAAAGAAATGTACCTCAAGGGACGTATTTGGCGATCTCCAGAAATGTATATAGCAGTACGTTTGAGTCTAGGTTGTATTTATCTCTTTTTAATTATATATATATATATATATATATTTTTTTTTTATTATTATATATTTTTTTTTATAACAGCCCAGTCCCAGAAAATGTGACTGTGATTCCCCTTTTGGTTTCCACATTTTCTCCAGCATATAGACAAATTTCCAGCATGGTGTCACTTCTGGGAGGGTGTAATAAAAAAATCTTACTTAAATTAACATTTTCGGGAAACATCAATTTTTTGTATTATTTGTAATTTGAGTTATTAAAAATTCATTTTGTGTTGGTTTCTACATTCTGGTCTACATCGGTTATAAAAGAGCAGAAAAATCTGTAAAGCACTGATATAATAATCATGTGACTTGCTACAAGCGATGTCACTTCCTCCAGTGGTAATCAATTGAATTCACAGGCGTGTCACTATTCTTCTCCCATTCATTTTTACTAAATGTTTTGGATACACACCAATAGTAGATGAATTATTAGTCAAATCTGTTACTGTGATATTTCAATGAATTTCTCAGTAGCATGTGCTATTTGGTTTGAGGTTAGCATCTTGAGCTAAAGCACAAAATGGTGGAGCATGTCAACTCTGTTATTGTCAGCTTTGTTCAATTCAATTCGTCTTTATTTCTATAGCGCTTTAACATAGAAGTTCTAGTAAATTGAAACTGTGTCAGTCCAGTTTTCAGAGTTGAAGTTTAGTTTAGTTCAGCGTGGTTTAATTTAAACTGCTGAGAGGCAATCACTGAAGAGCAAATCCATCGATGCGCAGCTCCACAAATCCCAAACCAAGCAAGCCAGTGTCCAGTGGCGAAGAGCCAACTTCACCAATTGATGAAAGCGAAGGAAAAAAACCTCGAAAGAAACCAGGCACAGTTGGACACGACCATTTCTCCTTTGGCCAAACTTCTTGTGTAGAGCTGCATTCTAGGCAATAGAGGCTGGAGAACGCTGGACGTCCATCGTGGAGAAGCTGCAGGTGAGAGTAGGTCACCGGCGGGTGTTCAGGCTGGTCTACAGGATCTATCCGAGACTCGTCTGTCACTGGGGTCTTTCAAGAATCAGTCTCATGCTCTCCACTCCTCCATGATTGCCATAGCATCTGCTCAGGATAGGGCCTGGTCCAGGATTATGGATACTTTTAGAAGTCCTCTATAGTTGGTATCATCTCTTTGTATGTGTTGACCCTGAGGTCCTCGATGATTGTTATGCAGCAACAATTAGTAACAGAATCAAATGTCCGCTATCACATTTAAGTATTGTGCATTAACAATGGAATAGTTTACTGTAAATTTTACATTTGTTGTTAATAAATCCAATTTATTAATTGATATAAATCTATTAAGTATGCAAAGGTGGTTCTTATCTGTGTACATGGTTGCAGTTTCTTGGAACACAGCTATATTCTGTTCAGTTGTTAGTGAGTATTGCATATGCATCAAGGCAAACTCTTTCCACAATGCACAGAAATCACAGGTTGTGCTGCATTTTGAGGGCTGCATGCCAAGAATGAACCCGTGTATTGTCCTGGAGGCTGTGATTGTGCTTCAGGTTCTGGAGAATGTGGCTTTTTTCAACTGTAGTCTTGTTTGGATCCCGTTTGTACTCTGAACCTCGCAAAGTTGTGCTACACTTCTGAGGTTTCGGAAAAAGCCACTACAGAGTTGGATTGAAGAGAGATTTCTAACAAGGCCCCAAACTTGACCTAAATTTTGTTCTGTTGAGGAACTGATCTCTGAAATTCCATGTCTACTTATTTGACTTATTTTATCGTGAAGTAATTAGTAAAATAGTTTTATTAATTAGGAGAAACTGGCAGTTTAATGTAAACACTTTATCCAGAAACTTGTATGACTTTTGTGGTCTATTCTATAATCAAAGAAGACTTACGCCAATGTGATTTGATGTTTAACAGAACACAGAATTTTTCACAGTATATTCTATAATGTTTTTTTCTTCTGGAGAAAGTCTCATTTGTTTAATTTCAGCTAGAATAAAAGCAGTTTGTAAACCATTTTAATGTCAATATTATTAGTCCTATTAAGCAATATTTGTTTAGGATTGTCTACAGAGCAAACCACTGTCATACAATGACTTGCCTAATTACCCTAAACTGCCTAATTGACCTAGTTAAGCCTTTAAATGTCACTTTAAGCTGAATAATTTTATCTTGAACAATATCTAGTCAAATATTATGTGCTGTCATCATGGCAAAGAGAAAAGAAATCAGTTAATCGAAATGAGTTATTAAAACTATTAGGTTTAGAAATGTGTTGAAGAAATCTTTCCGTTAAACAGAAATTGTGGAAAAAATTTACAGTGGGGCTAATAATTCAGGAGGGCTAATAATTCTGACTTCAATTGTGTCCAGTAGGGAAAATAAATATTGAACACGTCATCTTTTTTCTCAGAAAACGTATTTTTAAATGTGCTGATGACTTGAAATTTTCCCAGGATGTTGGTAACAACCAAAGAAATCCATATAGGAAAAGAAAACAAATCTAATTAGTTTACAAATGAAGGTTTGCATAATAAAATGAAATGACACTGGGGAAAAAGTATCGAACACATGAAGAAAGGAAGGTGTAGAAAGGCAGTGAAAGCCCAGACAGCAGCTGAAATCTCTCAGTAGTTCTTCAGCAACCCTCTACGCTTCTTCATTGTAAATAAATATCAGCTGCTTCTGTCTAACATCTACATTTTCAGGATGATGAAGATGAAACCAGGGTGGACATTTCAGCAAGGCAATGATCCAAAACACAGCCAAGCAAACGTTCAAATGCTTTCAGAGAAAATAAAAATAAAAAAAATCAAGCTGTAGAATGGCCCAGCCGATCACCTGACTCCAACCCAATAGAAATGCAGCTGAACTTGATGAATATAATAATTTGGTCACACTTTACAATAAGGTTGTATTAGTTAATGTTAGTTAATGCATTTACTAACATGAACAATACATTTACTACTGTATTTGTTCATGTTAGTTAACATTAGTTAAGTTGTTCATTGTTAGTTCATGTTAATTCACGGTGCATTAACTAATGTTAACACGCATGGACTTGGATGTTAATAATGCATTAGTAAATATTCAATTATGATTAATAAATGCTGTACAAGTTTTGTTCATGATTAGTTCATGTTAGTAAAGGAACCTTATTGTAAAGAGTTACCAATAATTTCATTTTAATAAAATTATTAATTAAAAAAAACTGACCCTAAACTTTTGAACAGTAGTCAATATGCTTCATTATTATTATTATTATTA
Source organism: Danio aesculapii (assembly GCF_903798145.1). Lineage (NCBI taxonomy): Eukaryota > Metazoa > Chordata > Actinopteri > Cypriniformes > Danionidae > Danio > Danio aesculapii. The sequence continues at coordinate 46,151,411 of NC_079457.1, forward strand.
TTATTATTATTATTATTTTAACAAACCTCTTGAGTCATTGAGCCTATTCTTTTCTAGAAACAAATATTCACTACTGAACACTGTGTCTGTGTATAATACAGTGAATTACATTAAAACAACATCTCATTCTCAAGAGAGAGAAGGAACATAGATGTAATTACCCGAGACTAATGCGGCTAATGAAATAAACTTCTGAAATGAAATGACTCGTCTTTCTCTCAGCAGTCATGCACTGTGGGCTTTGGCAAACTAAAGGCTTTTCCCACTTTTGTTTTCTCGCTCTCTCTGTCTCCCTCTTTAGAGATACTGAGTTTGGAAATATTGTTTTTAATGGTAATTTGTTTTCAGTTTCTCTCTTTTTATTTATTTCTGTGAATTTTTCTCATAAAATTGTTTTGAGGAGTGATATGTTTTGAGAAATGCTACATATTAAACAGGGTTTTAAAAATTAAGTCTCTGTCTTTCTCTCTCTCTCTCTCTCTCATACACACACACATACAGTTCTCAGACACACTCATAGGAGATTTGCATGGCAAATTGTGGTGTCTCCAGTTTCTATTTACATAGACTCAGCGGAGAAACTGTGAGTGTGTGTTTGTCCTTGTGAAAAGAAGTGTGCATAATTGTCTTGAATGTGAAATTGTGTATTTCATGACCTTAAGAATATATATACATATAAATAATGTTACTTACAAATACAATAATAAGGCACTTAAGAGAGTACATTTTGTTTCTTAACACAATTAATGGGTCTGTTCACTGCTGAATAATGCTGGATTGTTTTCGCCCTCCACTTGTTTCAAGCCTTTCTTTCTTCTTTTGAAAAAATGGATATATATATATATATATATATATATCGTCAATCCAAGAACCAATAGGAGCGCCGAATCTGATGACGCAATTCAAGCGACAATTCAAATGACCATGGGGAAATGTCCAAACAGTTTATTTTTTTCTTCCTGGTTTTATTATTACTTCCTGGTTTACATTTGCTGTGAGGAATTATTTCAGTGTCACGGGTGGATGCTCAGTAAGAACAGCAAACCAACAGACGCACAAGGACAGCAACATATAAACAGTCCTTTAATTGAGCGATAACTTCTAGAGAACAATAGTTTTTAAAACATTAAACTGAATTTGAAGGCAGGTAGCGAAAGGGATACATGTGGTGTCCACTCTACCAAACACTCCTACTCACTCTATGGTACATGGCTCTTTATAAGGGTGCAAATCAACCTAGTGCCCCTGGAGGTCGGAAGCAATATTGCATGTCAACATGCCAAACAATACACAATGCAAAAAGATAAATAAATAAAAAAATAATAATAGTAACATTTAACATGTTACAAGTTATTAAAACTGATATTCAGCAATAGAGACAGGGGATGTTTTGTATTTTCACTGAAAATGAACGAGGCAGTTATGTTATAGGCTCTGTTTTGTTATAAATGTGCATACAGTGAAGATGACTGTCATAAAAATATGTAGCTACATGACGCCACAACATTTTTAGTCTCTGTTAAGTTGTTAATATCAAAATGAAAATAGGCAGTTCCTCATACCTTTGAAGATTCACCTGACGTGTCGTCGGGAGTTTGTTTTTCATATCAAACTTGCGAAGTCTGAAAATACAAGCAAAGGATGCAAGACTGAACTTTGTGCACTTAATATTGAGAAAAAGCCCCAATCAGGTAGCAAATGTCTGCAGCCATGCCTCTGTTTTCAGATGTCTCCATGTTACCCCGTCCACACTGACACGGAGCAGCAGCGTTTTAAAATGAACTCTTCAGAGTTCCCAAAATGCTTCATTTTGGGGGCTCAAAAACTCGCTTGGGGTAGCATGGTAAAAGGCGTAACTGTAGTAAAAGTTGTGCGTTTTAAAACTAAAACGTACGAGTGTAAACAGGGCCTAAGAGGGGTCTATTTTGGTGTCGTTACACACCCCCTAACAGGGGACCTGGACCCAAGAGGGAACATTTTTCAGGTCCCCAGTTGAACTTGCCTTAAATCATGTTAAAATCAAATCAACAGGCCTCTGGTGAAGTTTTTTACAGTTTGATCAAGAGGAGACCTGTGTGTTTCACTGTTTAACATTCAGTGTCACTGCCGTCTATTAAGGTCTCCTCTTGATATGTAGACATCACTCAGAGCTTCAGGTCCCCACTCGGCATGGGTTTATTATATCGTGTAAAAAAACTTAAAGGAAAATGTTGTATGTAATTTTTGTTTCTTCATATTTAACAGAAATCCCTGTCCCCTGTTGGCCAGTATAGAGCGAAAAAAATGCTAATTTCTTTTTTCAGACAATAAATCTTTGGTAGTTGACAATTCGCTGCATACCGTACTGAAAAAAACTGCTTAAACCAGCCTAGGCTGGTTGGCTGGTTTTAGCTGGTCAACCAGGATGGTTTTAGAGGGTTTTGGCCATTTCCAGGCTGTTTTTCAGCCATTTCCAGCCTGGTCATAGCTGGTCAGGCTGGGAGATGACCAGCAAAAACCAGATTGACCAGCCTAGCCAGGCTGGGAGCCCAGCCAAAACCAGCTATGCCCAGCTGGAACCAGGCTGGTCAAGCTGGTTTTAGCTGGTCATTTTCCAGCCTGACCAGCTAAGACCAGGCTGGAAATGGTCAAAACCCCACTAAAACCAGGCTGGTCAACCAGCTAAAACCAACCAACCAGCTTAGGCTGATTTTTTTCAGCAGGGTATCTAAATATTATATATTAAATTTGCTGCTTTGTATTTTTGTGGAAACTGTATTTTGATATAAATCTTTATGTGGTAAATGTGTATGACTGAAAAGTCTTCAAACCATTACTGTCACTTTTGATTGACACATTGTTCTTCCTTCTCCTAATATGTGAATTTCCAGTTTCAGTGTTTCCACAAAAATATCAACCGATGCAGATTTCCTACTCTATTTCTGCTATTTCTCTTAAGAGAGTTTCGTTTGCGCAATACCAAGCAAAACTCTCTTTCAGAAGTATGTTTTGTAAATGCCTGGCTGAGAACGGGCAGCGACCCGAGAGATTCACACTTGCAGTACAAATGATAAATGACAAACATCTGATGGTGCACTGCTGTCACCAAACAACTGCCTGAAAGCACAATGCTAATTTCTTTTGCAGCCATATGCAAATCTAATTTTCACAGTTTTATTTTATGGTCATGGTTGGAAAAATCATTCGGCAGCCTGTTTATTCTTGGGTATGTGGTATCAACAACAAAGTCATTATGTTTATGACAGATAACGGTACTATATGCATAATCATTCATTCATTTTATGGTTTTGAAAGAAATGCTCATCAATACAGCATTTATTTGGTCAAAAACACAGCAAAAACGCCCAATCATGTGGCAGCCTAAAACTGAAACTTAAAAATAACTTTTCTATGTATTTCTTTTTTTTTAAACATTCTCTTTATTATATATTTTTTGCATTTGTACAAATTAACTTTTACATATGTGAACTTTTTTCCTTTTAAACAAAAAGCTGTAACATCATGTTAATATTATACAGGGCTCGAAATTAACCTTTTTTCTTGGTAGCACCAACACAATCTCACGGCAATTCGTAACTTTTTTTTAGTGGCTAATTCGTACGAATTCGTACAATCTAATTTGTACAATTTAGTATGATTTGCTCATCCTCCAATGACGGTTGGCTTTAACGGTTGGTGCTAAAAATGTGAAGATGTGGCAAACACGGTTACCTGAAAAGTCCATTCCACCAGCTTTACGGTGAATGCTTTAATCATTTTCGTAGCGGACTTTAACCACTGGAAGTCTTTTATCCACTCTTTGAAAAGTGTAAATGGCGAATTAACATTCATTACATGATCACTAATCAGATGTGCCCTTATTTGTAACTTTAGGTGGTTTCTAAAACCAAATCTGTCAGTGTTGTTTTCATTCTCTCATATCCCAACCTTTACATTCTCGCGGCTGTAGCTCCCTGTCATCGGAACTGAGTGATTGACAGCTAATATTAACCAGTCCATTCGTGTTGTGTTCTAGCTCAGTGAGCCAGTAAGAAGAGCTTGAAGGCGGGACAAGAACTGCAGGCTTTGTTTAATGCAGCAAGTTGACATGTCAACTGTTTTAAACTATTCCTGAGCGCTGCAAGGATGCATAATGTGTGAATGTCTCCTAAATCCGCGCATGCGGTGACCATTTTGCTGTGAAAATTGGTCGCACGACATCAATTTTATGCACTCGCACAAATGCTCCCAAATATATTTTGAGGTTGCATAGATAAAATTTCGGGCGCATATGCGACCAAAACGGTCGCAATTTTGAGCCCTGTTATATGTATAAGAGAACTAAAAAAATACAGAGAAAAGTGTGAGGAAGAAAAACAACTAAATAAAGGAGCACCCCAGAGAAAATGCACACGGACATGGGGAGAACATGCAAACTCCACACAGAAATGCCAACTGGACCAGCTTGGACTCGAACAAGCAACCTTCTTGCAACATTTGCTTAAAATTTACATTTACATTTAGTCATTTAGCAGACGCTTTTATCCAAAGCGACTTACAAATGAGGACGCAATTTACACAACTATAAGAGCAACAGTGAATAAGTGCTATAGACAAGTTTCAGGTGTGTAAAGTCTAAGAAGCAAAGCATTAGTAATGTAAGTGTTTTTTTTTTTTTTTTGCCAGAGAGGCAGTTACAGATTAGGAAGGAAAGTGGAGGCTAAATAGTTGAGTGTTTAGCCGTTTCTTTAAGACAGCAAGTGACTCTGCTGTTCTGATGCAGTTAGGGAGTTCATTCCACCAACTGGGCAGATTGAATGCGAGAGTTCGGGAAAGTGATTTCTTCCCTCTTAGGGATGGAACCACGAGGCGACGTTCATTCACAGAACGCAAGTTTCTGGAGGGCACATACATCTGCAGAAGTGAGAGCAGATAAGAAGGAGCAAAGCCAGAGGTCGCTTTGCAAGCAAACATCAGAGCTTTGAATTTGATGCGAGCAGCAACTGGCAGCCAGTGCAAACGGGTGAGTAGCGGAGTGACATGTGCTCTTTTGGGTTCATCAAAGACCACTCGTGCTGCTGCATTCTGAAGCAGCTGAAGAGGTTTGATAGAATTAATAGATAGAGTTGATAGAGTTAAATATTAATTGTTACATAATTTAAATAGTAACATAAATGTCTTTACTGTCACTTTTGGTCAATGTAATGCATTATATAATGCTGGGTAAAATTGTATTAGCATAATTTGTTGTTGTTGTTCATATTCTAAAGTTTGGAGTAAGATGTAGTGTGCATCATATGGCAGTGTGCATTATAGTTTCCACCAAAAATAAAAATAAATTCATATATATATATATATATATATATATATATATATATATATATATATATATATATATATATATATATATATATATATATATATATATATATATATATATATATATATATATATATATAAATAATGACGCACAAAAACATGTTTACTTTTCGCCATAATGGAAATGAGAATGAGATATCTTTGCACTATAATAGACAACTGTGAGTTTGTTTTCTTCTCTGTTTAGGGGGAAATATGACATTTCTTGACAGTGCTTGTGAGATTCACCCGTACAGTATCTGTCATTCCAATGTCTATTTATAATCTGTCAGTACACTCAGATCTGTAAAACACTGGACCCGTGACCAGTATGTATATGTGAGTGTGTGTGTGCTTTTTACTCCTAATGGTGTGGTGACCAAATGTTTTCACAAGTATAGCTGTACAAGTAAATTTTGACCTTGTGTGAACTTTTTTTGGTGCCCATAAGGAAAACACCTCCAAAATCAAACAGAATGAAGTATTTGGAAAATGTAGAAATGCAGATTGGTTTCTGTGACGGGTGGGTTTAGGGGTAGGGTTGGGCTAATATACCTCAATATATCGGTAGACATTAGATATTAGATATGATGATGGATCGCAGTTGTCTAATGTTGACAAATTTAAATATCTAGGTCTTTGGCTCGATACTGAATTGTCCTTTAAATCTCATATTGATTCTATAATTAAAAAGTAATATCAGTGCTTAGATTCTCTTTATCGTTCTATTAATTGTTTTTCATTTCATTTTGATTTCTCCCTCATAAATTATGCTGATATTAATTATAACAATACCTCCGATATTATTTAAAACCTTTTTAAATACTGGTTTTCTCATAAGTTTTATGTAGGTTTGTTTTAAGATGTCCTTATAGAACCCATCATTGCATATTAACGAATCTCTTGACTTACTTCAACCTAAGTTTCTTAGCCAATGTCATTGGGATTTGTTTCTTTTTAAATGTCTTTATTTTAGTTGCCCTTATCATTTAAAGCATTAATAAAGCATTCCATTTCCCTCTTCATATTCTCTTCAACATATGCAACTGAATTACTTTTCACAGCAGAAATTTACAGCAGAAAGTGGCCTTAGGTCACTAGGTCAATACAAAGATCCGTTTGACTTCGATAATCTCCCTCCTCATTTTTTTGTAATCTCAATTAAGACATTTAGTCTTTTCAGGGCTAATTTATATTCTATTTTGGAAAAAAAAAACTTGTACATGTTATTAATTTTGTTCCAATTAAAATGCTTATTATTTATTTGTATATCAAACTGTCTTTTTGGGCCCTATCATACACCCTGCGCAATAAGGCATGAGACGTGTTTAGCACGATTTGTTGTTATGGTGGTGGGGGAGGAGGGGGGGGGGGGGGTTGCAGGTACCGCCCTCACTAGGCGCCGCCTAGGTTGCCTCTATGGACGCGCCGACCCTGGTCATCTAGAAATGAGGTGTGTTAAGGCGTATTGTTGGTGCATTGCTATTTTGGGGAACTAAAATAGACTGCACAATTGACAGGTCTAAAGTCCAACACAGAGCACGTTAGTTTTGCCCCTTAAATATACACATTGCTTAATACACACAGGATGTACAGCAAAATCTTTACAAATGAAAAAGAATTACAGGAAAAAACTATATCTACATTAATATAACAACCAATACCTCCATTCCTTCTTTATCTCATGGGGCTTTTTTCAATTTATTCACGACAATTTGCATTTGTATAAAGTTATCAGTATTAGTAGTAGCAGTATTATTTATTAAATGCATATTTATATTTGTTTCATTAAAAACAAGCTTAGATTTGTCCACCTGTCAGCCTTTGGACCATTTGACGTGTGTTATAACTTGGTTTTTTGACCACACTGTCGCCACTGGCTTGCATGGTTCGGGATCTATAGAGCTGCGCATCGTTGGATTTGCTCTTCAGTGTTTGGACTCTCAGTATTGATTATTAAACCACACTGAACTGAGCTAAACTGAACTGAACTCTACAAACTGAACTACACTGTTCCTATTTACTATGACCTTTTATTGAAGCTGCTTTGACACAATCTACATTGTATAAGCGCTATACAAATAAAGGTGAATTGAATTGAATTGAACTTCGTTATTATTGTTCATTTATTAGTTTGCTGGAAATTAGAACTGAATTTAGAAATAGTTTTGAAACAGATCTTTGCGCTTAACAAATGAAATTAAATGTGTAGGCTAATGGATGTCTTTAGTGGAGTGGGTACAACACCGTTTCCTTTATCCACGAGAGAAAGAGAAAGTAAAGAGGCAGAATAGAGAAGGCTCATTCTTTATCCTCACTCTGCAGATGGTCTGTTTAACTGTTTTCTTGCTAGTGAAGCATTCAGTTTTTCCACTTACAAAGTCTGCCATTATGTAAATAGCAAATGCACCATGGCGCGATGCACCTGACTCTTAAAGGGAACGGGAGATGGTTTATTCTCAAAACACACCCAGAACTCATTAAGAGAATAAGCTCAACCCTGTTAGACCATGTGCCGCGGCGCAAACTGTATTTTTCCATCCTTAAAATAGCAACTGATAAAATGTAATGCTTTTGTGCCATGCGCCTTAGACTTTGTGCCTAGATCATTAAAAAAGAGCCCTTTGACTACATGTTTTGTTTTCTTAAGCTTTAGACTGTGGGGAAGTGGTTCAGGTGAAGTGTGCTGCTTGTTGGTTTGATTTATGTAGTTCTTAGGGACCCCCTCGAAAACGAGATGGTTCATCTCAAGGAGCTATCCCAATTAATAAATTTAAATACAGTTTGTACAGCATACCATCATTATAGCTGGTAAGTCTCCATAAAGATAGCTATGGGTGTGTTTGCACTTGCCTATCTATTTATGAGGGGTCTATCTGGGTCTATCTTGTTACACACCCACTAACAAGGGACCTGGAGCCAAAAGGGGACATTTTTCAGGTCCCCAGTTGATGCCTTAAATCATGTTAAAATCAAATCAAAAGGTCTCTGGTTTATTTACATTTTGACCAAGAGGGGACCTGTGTATTTTATCGTTTTACACTCAGTCTATGAAGATCCCCTCTTGGATGGGTCAAACCCTGGTTACTGGAGTCATGGTTCCTACAGTTTTACTATAGAACCATATTACTATAGTAAAACCAAAGTACGCACCAAAAAATGTGATTTCTAGAGATATTGTCTCTACAGTTTTATTACAGAACTAATACAGTATTACTATAGTAAAACCATGATATCATAACCATGAATTTTAAAACCAAAGTATACACCAAAAAACACGGTTTCTAGAGTCATGGGTCCTACAGTTTTTTGCTACAGTTACAATGATCTCAAAGCGATGGTTTTGATACCATGGTTTTACTACAGGAATGTTGTAGTAGTACTATGCTAACGCTGTGAGAACCTTTTTTTGGCTGCAATCCATGGTTTTGCTATAGTAATATTTCTACTATTAGTCTGTACTGTAGGTCGACATCACTCCGAACTTCAGGTCCCCACTTGGCATGAATTTATAAAACAATCATATTTCCCGTTATATCTTGAATAAAAGATCTTAAAAGGAAAATTTTTATGCTAATTTTGTTTCATTAAAATGAGCAGAAACCTGAATCCCCTCTTGGCTAGTATAGAGCGACAGTCCTCTCTTAGTAACAAAGATGAGTATGTGTGTGCATGTATGGGAAAATCGATGGCCCTCCTAAAACTCAACAACTCAATATATTTGAATTTGAGGTGTCTTTTAATCTAGTTGAACTCCAGTTTCATGAAGAGTGGAAGAATTGAACCTATTGTGTTACTTTTCATTTCAGACACACACACACACACACACACACACTGAAAAGCAGTCACAGTGAGGTCGTTGGTTTTGCTCAGGGCTGCAGTAACATTGCCTGCAGCATGGAAAACTGGCTGGCCGTCAGCACTGTTTATGGTTATAACAGAAAACTGAGCTGGCGGCTGGGTTGCTCTCCTCCCCCGTCTTCTCATGCGCTCCGCTCGCCATTATTACGGCCAGTCAAGCAGCGGTGATGGTGTGACAGCATCCGCGGGCCCACAGGTGTTCAGCTGTCACTCCTGCCGTCCCAACAGAGCGTGCTGTTAACTGTCAACACTCGCCGCGACACATCATTCAGCACAAACACAAATATAAAAACCAGAGCCTGCGGAGATGTGACGACAGCTGAACTGTGTGAGCGCAGCGACTAAATCAGCGTGCTTAAATTTGCATTGAGAGTCATAACACTCAATTAAAACTCTGTGACCCCAGAAAGGGTTTAGACATTTTGTCGCCCATGGATGATCGTCATTGCATTAGACAACAAAATATCAAACCAAATATAAGTACTTTGGCCAATTTGTTGGTGTTTTTGGTGTCACTCTACTGTGCACCAGAGAGTCGTAATATATCTGGAACAAATCCATATTCCACCAGCAGTTAAACGTGCTGTAAGTATTCCAGCACCCAGGGTTGCCTTGGTGGAAAACTGCATATTTCATTCATTCAATTAGAAAGGCTCTGAAAGTATGCGTCTGTGACCGAAATGCGACCTCCGGTGGACAGTAGCAGACTCTGAAATGAGACACAGATTCAGAGTTCTATATGAGGTGGTTATTAATTAGCAAATAATATAAATTAGATTTTCAGTGATAAGGAATTTGGCTGTTTGCACCAAACGAAACACGTCAGAAGTTTAAATACAGCCATTCAGGAGCACAGAGCATGCACCCACAAAATGGTAAGGTTTATAATCGAAATAATACACATTAAACCTCTTTAACATTATCAAATGTACATGCTGAATCACAGATTCAAGAGTTCACACTTAGCTGATGTTTGGTAATGAGCTAGTTTGGCATGCTGTCCCGGGAGAGAGCCCTGAGCTCATGAGATCCTCGAGATCCCTCCCATTTGCAGGGTGAGAGGGGAGTTTGAGCTCAGGTAGATCTCGAGAACCCCCCCCCCCTCCCCCCCTCCTGCTGCTTAAGGATTGCTAAAGTGGTGTGTTGCTGGAGGAATTTGAATATGGTGCTGATTTGGTTTAGTCAATTTACTTATGTCTCATGTTTTTGGACTGTGGGAGGAAACAGGAGGACCCGGGGAACACCCACGCAAGCACGGGGAGAACATGAACTCCACACGGAAATGCTGTCCGGCCGGGTAGAGACCCGAGCCAGAGGCATTCTTGCTGCGAGGCCACAGTGCTAGCCGCTGGGCCGCCGTGCTGCCCTATAGAAGAAAAGAGGAGGAGAGGGGGTGGAAGGGGGGATTCTTCAAGACGAAGATGACTAAAGGTAAGATGCTTGGTTATTTATACTGAGTTATGAATCATCTGATTGGTGGTTCGTACATTAGCTTGACTCGGGGCCAGCCATGTCAATCATAAGCACGTGATCTTCTCGAAATTAGTTTATAAATAAACTTCACTATGTGTTGGTTTTGAGTCACAGTTCTAATCCCATCTATTTATGCATGAATAGCGAGATTTATCCCCATGTTCCGCGTCTGGTGTGAACACAGCATCAAGTTCAATTTAAAATGGTTTATTTTATTTTCAAGATCTGAGGTGAACTATCTTCTGCTGCTTTCAGTAGTATGGCAATAAGTCACGTAAAATTGCATTCAAACTCATATCATTAGCATTTAACACTGAAAAAAGCTAAATTCTGTAATACAGATTTTATGAAAAACATGTACATCTTATTTAGAAGGGAATGTAAACTGCATATGTAAAAAGATTTACAACCAGGTGCCAGTATGAATCAAAAAATAAACTACAATTTTACAAAAAAAATATTGGTGATAAAGCAATGTAAGGGCCGTTCACGAATCAAGTCTTTTCACCTTTTGAGGTTAATGTGGTTTACAAAAGAAAGACATAGGAAAACTATTGTTCAATTTGTGGTTACTGCGGTTTTACTACAAAAACCATAGTAAAATTGTAGTTAGTTTTGTGGTTACTGCTGTTTTACTACTAAAACCATAGTAAAACTGAAGTTAGTTTTGTGGTTACTGTTGTTTTACTACAAAAGCCATAGTAAAACTGAAGTTAGTTTTGTGGTTACTGTTGTTTTACTACAAAAGCCATAGTAAAACTGAAGTTAGTTTTGTGGTTACTGTTGTTTTACTACAAAAGCCATAGTAAAACTGAAGTTAGTTTTGTGGTTACTGTTGTTTTACTACAAAAGCCATAGTAAAACTGTAGTTAGTTTTGTGGTTACTGTTGTTTTACTACAAAAGCCATAGTAAAACTGTAGTTAGTTTTGTGGTTACTGTTGTTTTACTACAAAAGCCATAGTAAAACTGTAGTTAGTTTTGTGGTTACTGTTGTTTTACTACAAAAGCCATAGTAAAACTGTAGTTTTTGTGGTTACTGTTGTTTTACTACAAAAGCCATAGTAAAACTGTAGTTAGTTTTGTAATTACTGTTGTTTTACTACAAAAGCCATATTAAAACTGAAGTTAGTTTTGTGGTTACTGTTGTTTTACTACAAAAGCCATAGTAAAACTGTAGTTAGTTTTGTGGTTACTGTTGTTTTACTACAAAAGCCATAGTAAAACTGTAGTTAGTTTTGTAATTACTGTTGTTTTACTACAAAAGCCATAGTAAAACTGTAGTTAGTTTTGTGGTTACTGTTGTTTTACTACAAAAGCCATAGTAAAACTGTAGTTAGTTTTGTAATTACTGTTGTTTTACTACAAAAGCCATAGTAAAACTGAAGTTAGTTTTGTGGTTACTGCTGTTTTACTACTAAAACCATAGTAAAACTGAAGTTAGTTTTGTGGTTATTGTTGTTTTACTACAAAAACCATATTAAAACTGAAGTTAGTTTTGTGGTTACTGTTGTTTTACTACAAAAGCCATAGTAAAACTGTAGTTAGTTTTGTGGTTACTGTTGTTTTACTACAAAAGCCATAGTAAAACTGAAGTTAGTTTTGTGGTTACTGTTGTTTTACTACAAAAGCCATAGTAAAACTGAAGTTAGTTTTGTGGTTACTGCTGTTTTACTACTAAAACCATAGTAAAACTGAAGTTAGTTTTGTGGTTATTGTTGTTTTACTACAAAAACCATATTAAAACTGAAGTTAGTTTTGTGGTTACTGTTGTTTTACTACAAAAGCCATAGTAAAACTGTAGTTAGTTTTGTGGTTACTGTTGTTTTACTACAAAAGCCATAGTAAAACTGAAGTTAGTTTTGTGGTTACTGTTGTTTTACTACAAAAGCCATAGTAAAACTGAAGTTAGTTTTGTGGTTACTGTTGTTTTACTACAAAAGCCATAGTAAAACTGTAGTTAGTTTTGTGGTTACTGCTGTTTTACTACAAAAGCCATAGTAAAAGAGTAGTTAGTTTGTGGTTACTGTTGTTTTACTACAAAAGCCATAGTAAAACTGAAGTTAGTTTTGTGGTTACTGTTGTTTTACTACAAAAGCCATAGTAAAACTGTAGTTAGTTTTGTGGTTACTGTTGTTTTACTACAAAAGCCATAGTAAAACTGAAGTTAGTTTTGTGGTTACTGTTGTTTTACTACAAAAGCCATAGTAAAACTGTAGTTAGTTTTGTGGTTACTGTTGTTTTACTACAAAAGCCATAGTAAAACTGTAGTTAGTTTTGTGGTTACTGTTGTTTTACTACAAAAGCCATAGTAAAACTGTAGTTAGTTTTGTGGTTACTGTTGTTTTACTACAAAAGCCATAGTAAAACTGTAGTTAGTTTTGTGGTTACTGTTGTTTTACTACAAAAGCCATAGTAAAACTGTAGTTAGTTTTGTAATTACTGTTGTTTTACTACAAAAGCCATAGTAAAACTGTAGTTAGTTTTGTGGTTACTGTTGTTTTACTACAAAAGCCATAGTAAAACTGTAGTTAGTTTTGTAATTACTGTTGTTTTACTACAAAAGCCATAGTAAAACTGAAGTTAGTTTTGTGGTTACTGTTGTTTTACTACAAAAGCCATAGTAAAACTGTAGTTAGTTTTGTGGTTATTGTTGTTTTACTACAAAAACCATATTAAAACTGAAGTTAGTTTTGTGGTTACTGTTGTTTTACTACAAAAGCCATAGTAAAACTGTAGTTAGTTTTGTGGTTACTGTTGTTTTACTACAAAAGCCATAGTAAAACTGTAGTTAGTTTTGTGGTTACTGTTGTTTTACTACAAAAGCCATAGTAAAACTGTAGTTAGTTTTGTGGTTACTGTTGTTTTACTACAAAAGCCATAGTAAAACTGTAGTTAGTTTTGTGGTTACTGCTGTTTTACTACTAAAACCATATTAAAACTGAAGTTAGTTTTGTGGTTACTGTTGTTTTACTACAAAAGCCATAGTAAAAGAGTAGTTAGTTTTGTGGTTACTGTTGTTTTACTACAAAAGCCATAGTAAAACTGAAGTTAGTTTTGTGGTTACTGTTGTTTTACTACAAAAGCCATAGTAAAACTGTAGTTAGTTTTGTGGTTACTGTTGTTTTACTACAAAAGCCATAGTAAAACTGTAGTTAGTTTTGTGGTTACTGTTGTTTTACTACAAAAGCCATAGTAAAACTGAAGTTAGTTTTGTGGTTACTGTTGTTTTACTACAAAAGCCATAGTAAAACTGAAGTTAGTTTTGTGGTTACTGTTGTTTTACTACAAAAGCCATAGTAAAACTGTAGTTAGTTTTGTGGTTACTGTTGTTTTACTACAAAAGCCATAGTAAAACTGTAGTTAGTTTTGTAATTACTGTTGTTTTACTACAAAAGCCATAGTAAAACTGTAGTTAGTTTTGTGGTTACTGTTGTTTTACTACAAAAGCCATAGTAAAATTGTAGTTAGTTTTGTGGTTACTGCTGTTTTACTACTAAAACCATATTAAAACTGAAGTTAGTTTTGTGGTTACTGTTGTTTTACTACAAAAGCCATAGTAAAAGAGTAGTTAGTTTTGTGGTTACTGTTGTTTTACTACAAAAGCCATAGTAAAACTGAAGTTAGTTTTGTGGTTACTGTTGTTTTACTACAAAAGCCATAGTAAAAGAGTAGTTAGTTTTGTGGTTACTGTTGTTTTACTACAAAAGCCATAGTAAAACTGAAGTTAGTTTTGTGGTTACTGTTGTTTTACTACAAAAGCCATAGTAAAACTGAAGTTAGTTTTGTAATTACTGTTGTTTTACTACAAAAGCCATAGTAAAACTGAAGTTAGTTTTGTGGTTACTGTTGTTTTACTACAAAAGCCATAGTAAAACTGTAGTTAGTTTTGTGGTTATTGTTGTTTTACTACAAAAACCATATTAAAACTGAAGTTAGTTTTGTGGTTACTGTTGTTTTACTACAAAAGCCATAGTAAAACTGTAGTTAGTTTTGTGGTTACTGTTGTTTTACTACAAAAGCCATAGTAAAACTGTAGTTAGTTTTGTGGTTACTGTTGTTTTACTACAAAAGCCATAGTAAAACTGTAGTTAGTTTTGTGGTTACTGTTGTTTTACTACAAAAGCCATAGTAAAACTGTAGTTAGTTTTGTGGTTACTGTTGTTTTACTACAAAAGCCATAGTAAAACTGTAGTTAGTTTTGTGGTTACTGCTGTTTTACTACTAAAACCATATTAAAACTGAAGTTAGTTTTGTGGTTACTGTTGTTTTACTACAAAAGCCATAGTAAAACTGAAGTTAGTTTTGTGGTTACTGTTGTTTTACTACAAAAGCCATAGTAAAAGAGTAGTTAGTTTTGTGGTTACTGTTGTTTTACTACAAAAGCCATAGTAAAACTGAAGTTAGTTTTGTGGTTACTGTTGTTTTACTACAAAAGCCATAGTAAAACTGTAGTTAGTTTTGTGGTTACTGTTGTTTTACTACAAAAGCCATAGTAAAACTGTAGTTAGTTTTGTGGTTACTGTTGTTTTACTACAAAAGCCATAGTAAAACTGAAGTTAGTTTTGTGGTTACTGTTGTTTTACTACAAAAGCCATAGTAAAACTGAAGTTAGTTTTGTGGTTACTGTTTTTTACTACAAAAGCCATAGTAAAACTGTAGTTAGTTTTGTGGTTACTGTTGTTTTACTACAAAAGCCATAGTAAAACTGTAGTTAGTTTTGTGGTTACTGTTGTTTTACTACAAAAGCCATAGTAAAACTGTAGTTAGTTTTGTAATTACTGTTGTTTTACTACAAAAGCCATAGTAAAACTGTAGTTAGTTTTGTGGTTACTGTTGTTTTACTACAAAAGCCATAGTAAAACTGTAGTTAGTTTTGTGGTTACTGTTGTTTTACTACAAAAGCCATAGTAAAACTGTAGTTAGTTTTGTAATTACTGTTGTTTTACTACAAAAGCCATAGTAAAACTGTAGTTAGTTTTGTGGTTACTGTTGTTTTACTACAAAAGCCATAGTAAAACTGTAGTTAGTTTTGTAATTACTGTTGTTTTACTACAAAAGCCATAGTAAAACTGAAGTTAGTTTTGTGGTTACTGCTGTTTTACTACTAAAACCATAGTAAAACTGAAGTTAGTTTTGTGGTTATTGTTGTTTTACTACAAAAACCATATTAAAACTGAAGTTAGTTTTGTGGTTACTGTTGTTTTACTACAAAAGCCATAGTAAAACTGTAGTTAGTTTTGTGGTTACTGTTGTTTTACTACAAAAGCCATAGTAAAACTGAAGTTAGTTTTGTGGTTACTGTTGTTTTACTACAAAAGCCATAGTAAAACTGAAGTTAGTTTTGTGGTTACTGCTGTTTTACTACTAAAACCATAGTAAAACTGAAGTTAGTTTTGTGGTTATTGTTGTTTTACTACAAAAACCATATTAAAACTGAAGTTAGTTTTGTGGTTACTGTTGTTTTACTACAAAAGCCATAGTAAAACTGTAGTTAGTTTTGTGGTTACTGTTGTTTTACTACAAAAGCCATAGTAAAACTGAAGTTAGTTTTGTGGTTACTGTTGTTTTACTACAA
The DNA here is from genome assembly GCF_903798145.1 of Danio aesculapii. NCBI lineage: Eukaryota > Metazoa > Chordata > Actinopteri > Cypriniformes > Danionidae > Danio > Danio aesculapii. The sequence goes on from NC_079457.1 coordinate 46,167,658, forward strand.
AAGCCATAGTAAAACTGAAGTTAGTTTTGTGGTTACTGTTGTTTTACTACAAAAGCCATAGTAAAACTGTAGTTAGTTTTGTGGTTACTGCTGTTTTACTACAAAAGCCATAGTAAAAGAGTAGTTAGTTTTGTGGTTACTGTTGTTTTACTACAAAAGCCATAGTAAAACTGAAGTTAGTTTTGTGGTTACTGTTGTTTTACTACAAAAGCCATAGTAAAACTGTAGTTAGTTTTGTGGTTACTGTTGTTTTACTACAAAAGCCATAGTAAAACTGAAGTTAGTTTTGTGGTTACTGTTGTTTTACTACAAAAGCCATAGTAAAACTGTAGTTAGTTTTGTGGTTACTGTTGTTTTACTACAAAAGCCATAGTAAAACTGTAGTTAGTTTTGTGGTTACTGTTGTTTTACTACAAAAGCCATAGTAAAACTGTAGTTAGTTTTGTGGTTACTGTTGTTTTACTACAAAAGCCATAGTAAAACTGTAGTTAGTTTTGTGGTTACTGTTGTTTTACTACAAAAGCCATAGTAAAACTGTAGTTAGTTTTGTAATTACTGTTGTTTTACTACAAAAGCCATAGTAAAACTGTAGTTAGTTTTGTGGTTACTGTTGTTTTACTACAAAAGCCATAGTAAAACTGTAGTTAGTTTTGTAATTACTGTTGTTTACTACAAAAGCCATAGTAAAACTGAAGTTAGTTTTGTGGTTACTGTTGTTTTACTACAAAAGCCATAGTAAAACTGTAGTTAGTTTTGTGGTTATTGTTGTTTTACTACAAAAACCATATTAAAACTGAAGTTAGTTTTGTGGTTACTGTTGTTTTACTACAAAAGCCATAGTAAAACTGTAGTTAGTTTTGTGGTTACTGTTGTTTTAAAGCCATAGTAAAACTGTAGTTAGTTTTGTGGTTACTGTTGTTTTACTACAAAAGCCATAGTAAAACTGTAGTTAGTTTTGTGGTTACTGTTGTTTTACTACAAAAGCCATAGTAAAACTGTAGTTAGTTTGTGGTTACTGTTGTTTTACTACAAAAGCCATAGTAAAACTGTAGTTAGTTTTGTGGTTACTGCTGTTTTACTACTAAAACCATATTAAAACTGAAGTTAGTTTTGTGGTTACTGTTGTTTTACTACAAAAGCCATAGTAAAAGAGTAGTTAGTTTTGTGGTTACTGTTGTTTTACTACAAAAGCCATAGTAAAACTGAAGTTAGTTTTGTGGTTACTGTTGTTTTACTACAAAAGCCATAGTAAAACTGTAGTTAGTTTTGTGGTTACTGTTGTTTTACTACAAAAGCCATAGTAAAACTGTAGTTAGTTTTGTGGTTACTGTTGTTTTACTACAAAAGCCATAGTAAAACTGAAGTTAGTTTTGTGGTTACTGTTGTTTTACTACAAAAGCCATAGTAAAACTGAAGTTAGTTTTGTGGTTACTGTTGTTTTACTACAAAAGCCATAGTAAAACTGTAGTTAGTTTTGTGGTTACTGTTGTTTTACTACAAAAGCCATAGTAAAACTGTAGTTAGTTTTGTAATTACTGTTGTTTTACTACAAAAGCCATAGTAAAACTGTAGTTAGTTTTGTGGTTACTGTTGTTTTACTACAAAAGCCATAGTAAAATTGTAGTTAGTTTTGTGGTTACTGCTGTTTTACTACTAAAACCATATTAAAACTGAAGTTAGTTTTGTGGTTACTGTTGTTTTACTACAAAAGCCATAGTAAAAGAGTAGTTAGTTTTGTGGTTACTGTTGTTTTACTACAAAAGCCATAGTAAAACTGAAGTTAGTTTTGTGGTTACTGTTGTTTTACTACAAAAGCCATAGTAAAAGAGTAGTTAGTTTTGTGGTTACTGTTGTTTTACTACAAAAGCCATAGTAAAACTGAAGTTAGTTTTGTGGTTACTGTTGTTTTACTACAAAAGCCATAGTAAAACTGAAGTTAGTTTTGTAATTACTGTTGTTTTACTACAAAAGCCATAGTAAAACTGAAGTTAGTTTTGTGGTTACTGTTGTTTTACTACAAAAGCCATAGTAAAACTGTAGTTAGTTTTGTGGTTATTGTTGTTTTACTACAAAAACCATATTAAAACTGAAGTTAGTTTTGTGGTTACTGTTGTTTTACTACAAAAGCCATAGTAAAACTGTAGTTAGTTTTGTGGTTACTGTTGTTTTACTACAAAAGCCATAGTAAAACTGTAGTTAGTTTTGTGGTTACTGTTGTTTTACTACAAAAGCCATAGTAAAACTGTAGTTAGTTTTGTGGTTACTGTTGTTTTACTACAAAAGCCATAGTAAAACTGTAGTTAGTTTTGTGGTTACTGTTGTTTTACTACAAAAGCCATAGTAAAACTGTAGTTAGTTTTGTGGTTACTGCTGTTTTACTACTAAAACCATATTAAAACTGAAGTTAGTTTTGTGGTTACTGTTGTTTTACTACAAAAGCCATAGTAAAAGAGTAGTTAGTTTTGTGGTTACTGTTGTTTTACTACAAAAGCCATAGTAAAACTGAAGTTAGTTTTGTGGTTACTGTTGTTTTACTACAAAAGCCATAGTAAAACTGTAGTTAGTTTTGTGGTTACTGTTGTTTTACTACAAAAGCCATAGTAAAACTGTAGTTAGTTTTGTGGTTACTGTTGTTTTACTACAAAAGCCATTGTAAAACTGTAGTTAGTTTTGTGGTTACTGTTGTTTTACTACAAAAGCCATAGTAAAACTGAAGTTAGTTTTGTGGTTACTGTTGTTTTACTACAAAAGCCATAGTAAAACTGTAGTTAGTTTTGTAATTACTGTTGTTTTACTACAAAAGCCATAGTAAAACTGTAGTTAGTTTTGTGGTTACTGTTGTTTTACTACAAAAGCCATAGTAAAACTGTAGTTAGTTTTGTAATTACTGTTGTTTTACTACAAAAGCCATAGTAAAACTGAAGTTAGTTTTGTGGTTACTGTTGTTTTACTACAAAAGCCATAGTAAAATTGTAGTTAGTTTTGTGGTTACTGCTGTTTTACTACTAAAACCATATTAAAACTGAAGTTAGTTTTGTGGTTACTGTTGTTTTACTACAAAAGCCATAGTAAAAGAGTAGTTAGTTTTGTGGTTACTGTTGTTTTACTACAAAAGCCATAGTAAAACTGAAGTTAGTTTTGTGGTTACTGTTGTTTTACTACAAAAGCCATAGTAAAAGAGTAGTTAGTTTTGTGGTTACTGTTGTTTTACTACAAAAGCCATAGTAAAACTGAAGTTAGTTTTGTGGTTACTGTTGTTTTACTACAAAAGCCATATTAAAACTGTAGTTAGTTTTGTGGTTACTGCTGTTTTACTACAAAAGCCATAGTAAAACTGAAGTTAGTTTTGTGGTTACTGTTGTTTTACTACAAAAGCCATAGTAAAACTGGAGTTAGTTTTGTGGTTACTGTTGTTTCACTACAAAAACCATAGTAAAACTGGAGTTAGTTTTGTGGTTACTGTTGTTTCACTACAAAAACCATAGTAAAACTGGAGTTAGTTTTGTGGTTACTGTTGTTTCACTACAAAAACCATAGTAAAACTGGAGTTAGTTTTGTGGTTACTGTTGTTTCACTACAAAAACCATAGTAAAACTGTAGTTAGTTTTGTGGTTACTGTTGTTTTACTACTAAAACCTTAGTAAAACTGGAGTTAGTTTTGTGGTTACTGCTGTTTTACTACTAAAACCTTAGTAAAACTGGAGTTAGTTTTGTGGTTACTGCTGTTTTACTACTAAAACCATAGTAAAACTGGAGTTAGTTTTGTGGTTACTGCTGTTTTACTACTAAAACCTTAGTAAAACTGGAGTTAGTTTTGTGGTTACTGTTGTTTTACTACTAAAACCTTAGTGAAACTGGAGTTAGTTTTGTGGTTAGTGCTGTTTTACTACTAAAACTATAGTAAAATTGTAGTTAGTTTTGTGGTTACTGTTGTTTTACTACTAAAACTATAGTAAAACGGTAGTTAGTTTTGTGGTTACTGCTGCTTTACTACTAAAACCATAGTAAAACTGTAGTTAGTTTTGTGGTTACTGCTGTTTTACTACTAAAACCATAGTAAAATTATAGTTAGTTTTGTGGTTACTGTTGTTTTACTACTAAAACCATAGTAAAATTGTAGTTAGTTTTGTGGTTACTGTTGTTTTACTACTAAAACCATAGTAAAATTATAGTTAGTTTTGTGGTTACTGTTGTTTTACTACTAAAACTATAGTAAAACTGAAGTTAGTTTTGTGGTTACTGTTGTTTTACTACAAAAACCATAGTAAAACCGTGGTTAAATTTCCAAAGGGAAATGCTTTGAAAGAGTTCATCAATCGCCCTATATACAACACTTTTGTTTTTAGTACAACAGTGAACATGTTGAGCATCACACCAGTGCCTTTAACCCCTTAAAGTAATGTTTATCGGTCCTGGTACTTGTCCCCCCCATGCTGCACATTTCATATGTTTCTGTTTTTTACATCAGACTTTGTTTTTCCGATTCAACAAGACACTGAACTACATGTTATTCTGCTGTGATTTCAGTTTGAAGGAAGCATGTTTAATCCTAATGGCATTTTAGTGTGTGGTGTATGTGGATATGATAATTTATTTACAAAGGACACTTCATGCTTCTCTAAGATGCTACAGGCAGTGCCGTTGTGTAAATCCATGAATAAACATTCTGAAGAGAAGTAAGGGTTTCTCGTGCTCGGTAAAAAGCAATCAAGGAGAAGGGACTAGGGAAGAATGTGCACTGCGAAGGGAACGTGTCAGTCAGAACGCAGCTCGTGCATGGAGCACTGATCATCAAAATCAGCTGTGTTAAATAACAGAGACATGCAAAATATGCAGAGCAGTGGAGAGCGAGGACCGGGATTGGGAAGTACTGTCTTAAAGAGATAGCTTAGCCAAAAATGAAATTTCTGTCAGTTTCTTCATTCTGTTAAACACAAAAGAACATATTTTGGAAGATATTTGAGACATCAAATACTAAAATACTACAAAACAAATACTATGGATGTTATATTCAATATAGTATTTAAGGGGAAAAATCCCACCTGTGGTCTTCAGCAAGACTGATCTGATGTAGGACTGCCATCATAATTACTGACCTGTGTGTCTGTGAGCTGATCAAGTGCCGAGAATTAATTATGGCTGATGATTTATTCATCAACCTACTGTTCGCACCCCGTAAAATCACAGTCAGGTGCAGATTTTCACACTTTTAAAGGAGAGTTTATCACAGATCCGAATCTAGGATAAAACACAGGCCTGTTGATGAAACAGGTGCCTCTTCCAGCTTAATTTATTCAACAAACAGATCATTTCAAGTAAGGGAACTGTAGCAAGCCCTGGTTTTCTCAGAGGAGGTACAGTAGTGTTTAACAGATGTGCTTGGTGATTTTAATCCTGTCCATGTGTTTTAGTCACACAGCCTTGGTAAAATTATAGAGCAATTGACCTACTGTTTTTCAGGGTCCTTTCTGGGATCCTCAGAGAAATCTAAACCTGTCCGGATTGGGACGTCCGTGATTGCAGCATGTTCTCTTTTTTTCTTTTTCACCTCTTCTTGTTATTTTGGCCTTCATTGAATACTGTAACCAAAGCTCAATTTGCTTAAGCATTCCTTCACTATAGATTTAGGCCTTTTTGCCAACTTTCTGAGTAAAACTGCCGTTTGTGTTCCAAGTGCTGCTGACACACCAGTGGACTTAAGAAGAATTAAACCAATAACGAGTCTCATCACAGATGGATTTATTAATTATTTAATACATTTTCTGTTTAAGGTTTTTTTTAGCCTTCATCATTTTAAAAGAGTTGATCAGGGATGGGTAAAAATACATTGGAATGTATTTTAAATTACATAAATTTTATGTATCAAAATAAACTACGAAATACACCAGCCTTAGCAAGTATCAACATAAAATACTGTATTTTGTATTTTAAAAATACTACAAAATACTTTTACAAAGGATCATGAAATTTCTTCGCAAACCTTCCATTCTGATTTGTCAGCTTACTCTATTGTCCTCTAATTGGCCAGGTGACTCTGTTCTAATTAGTCTAATAACTGATCTGATTGGTCAGATAACTCTGCTCTGAATAGTTTGATCACTCCACTCTGGTCTCTAATATCTGATTGCTCACATAACTTTGCTCTGATTGGTCTGATAGCTCTATTCCTGCTCTGATTGGTTTGATAACTCTACTGTACTCCGACTGGTCCAATAAAGCTACGGTCACACTGGGCTTTGTGTGTGTGAAATTCTGTTGTACGGCGCTGCGAAAAGGGGCGGGATTAAACAAGATGATTAGACATTAAAAAAAGCAAGCGATTGCTCCATGTTTTAAATTTCTGTCCAGAGAGGTCCTGTTTTGATCCTCGATTGGTCTCACGCAGTCAAGTGATGCGATTTCGCAGGTCAGAGTTCTCCAAGCTTGAACTTTGCACCGCAGCGAACTGCGAAACTTAACGCATGACCCCGCGTTTCCGGTCTGACGCATTCGCGTGCATATGAATGGAAGTCTATGGGAAGAAAAGTCAAGTGTGACCGCAGCTTAACTCTACTCTGGTCAGGTCTGATAACTCTACTCTGATTTGTCAGCTTACTCTGTTCTCCTCTAATAGGCCAGGTAACTCTGTTTTAATTAGTCAAATAACTCTTGGTCAGATAACTCTGCTCTGATATAAACTCTACTCTGATTGGTCAGATGACTTTACTATGCTCTGATTGGTCTCTACTTTTCTCTGAATTCTCAGGTAATTCTACTCTGTTCTGATTTGTCAGATAACTCTACCCTGCTCTTATTCGTCAGGTAACTTCACTGTGCTCTGATTGGTCTGATATCTCTACTTTGATTGGTCCAGTAACTCTACTCTGTTCTGATTGGTCTCCATTCTTTGATTGGTCTCTACTTTGCTATGATTGATCTGGTACTTTTGACAGTTCTGAATTTTCTGATAACTTTACTCTGCTTTGAATGTTTAGATATAACCCTGCTCTGTCTTGATTGGTCAGTTGGCCCAAACCTGCTCTAACTGATCAGATTTCTTTTGTGGTTTCTCAAAATCAAATGGCTAGTACTATGTCTGTTTTAGAACGAAAACGATCCACGTCCATACTGGCGTTTCATCTAGCATTTTTGAGAAGCCCTCCGTCCTATACCGCTGAAAACGCACATCACGTGACCACACACACACTCACACAGACTCTGTTATGCACTCTTGCCTTAGTGCACGTCTGAGCTCCAGGCAGTCAGCACAGCGGGTGCTTTAAGCAGAAAACCCCAGAGAGCAGTGCACGTCGGACTGTTTATCAAGGATGTACCGCTAGATCACGTCTCACTATAGTTGTTAAACGTGATATTTAATTCATCTTGTCTCTATCTAACGACTCTTCGGTCTTTTGAATCTATCAGGTAACGTGTCACAGCATCAGTACACTGCTTTAATCGTTCGCTTTCATGCATGTATAAAGTAATTTTAGTGAAAACCTCAGATACTGTTGGTTGGTTCCTGTTGGTTGTCCAGTTTGTCGACGCCATTATGATGACACGGATCACTCTGCCTATTCATGCCAGAGTCCTGCGGAAAAAGTGATTGACAGGAGGTAATTTGTGTGTAACTTACCTTCATTTATTTATGTATGCTTATGGGTCAAACAAATACCATGGGGGTCAGGTAGTTAAAACCGTAGGCTACAAATAATGAATTCATTATGAATGAATGAATTATTCATAAATAATGAATTCACCACCGCCTACAACGACGATGCCATCGTCCATCGCGATGTTTCACATTAGACATTGTACGATACCAAATTAGTCGGCATCGCCCAACCCTATTCTACATGATTGTTGTCCAACTATTGATCCCCTCTGATTTTGGCAATGATTTACAGTTATAGTTGGGTTTAGGGGTAGGGAATAAGTATGGATTATATTTTCAAGCAGAAATGATGTTTCAGGATCAACATAGACGTGTGATATGAATAGTAACTATGGCATAACTATATCAGTTTTACAGTATTCTCATCCTTTGGAGGTTCATGCAAACTGGATGTGATTTGACAGTCTTCTTAAAAATTCAATAACACAAACCGGAATATACCAGTCTTAGATTAACTCTAACCTTCATGTGAAGATTTCAAGAAACTCCAATTGTAAATCTACAGCTACAGCATTTGAGGGTCAAAACAGACATTGTTAGCAGGGAGTCGGTGAACATATAGATTAGCATGAATCAAATTAGCTATGAAGCATCTTAAATGTGTGCAGGAAGTAGGAGCCACTTTAATTTGAGGGACAACAATGTATCTACACCTTGATCTTTAAAATTGCTTTTACGTTAACAAACAGCTCCATTGCACACAACATGACTCTGAGTTAACAGTGAATTATTTTACACATGAGTGTCACAAACAACAAATATCCAGAACACACACTCATCTCCATGCTGCTGTTTCACTGCCTCAGAGTTCACTGAGGTGAAGGCTTTTGCCATAGAATAATCATGAACATCTGCAAACCGAGACATAGACAAGCAATCAGACACACACACAAACTACGGACGGTCCCTAAACAAACTCACGATTGTCTCAGTCTTTATAGGAGGATGAGCTCCTATCTCCAAAAATCTGGGCTGGCTTTCAGAAATTAATAACTTACAGTGTGCAGAGATACAAACAAGGTCAAGGCACAGACAGATGCAGGCTAAATGCTTATAAATACTGCACTTTACAGATGCACTAAAAAGGTCCTTGCAAATTTTAAACCACAATATTTACACAAAAAAATGAGAAATGCTGATAATTATTGGTTGTAATATTCCACACAGAGTTTAAAATATGTCATACTAATAATATATCACTATACTTCTGCTTTTGCGCAAATGAATCCGAGAAGATATAATAAAATTAGTTCTTTTTTGGGGGAAGTATTAAAGTAAACAACAGATTGGAAAAAGCCCATTTCCTGTGCCCTTCCTGTCATCTGACTCAAAATGCAGTAACACAAACACAACCCCACACACATTAATGTTGTGTTTGTTAAGCATCCGTTAAGACAACGTTAGCATTTATAGCATTAATTGTGGGGAAAACTGGATAATTTTGAGCTTTTGTCAGCTAATTTCATCTTCCGGGTTTAAAATTATTTTTGTGGCGGGATCAAAATCAGTGACGCGAATCTGCTGGTGGAGTGATGACGTGTCGATTTCTCATTATTATTCATAGCTGAGTTTTCTTATCCTGTGAGAAGACCCTGCTTCTTAATTATTCATGAGACCACGTGCTTTCCAAAGTCAAGGCAGACCTGCCAAGCTGTGAGACCCAAAGACTGGGTGAGACTGCGTCCGCGCACAGCACATGTCGTATGTGTTTGTTTCCATGATCCACAGGGTTTGCTGCATGTTTTTCCCCGCGATGCTGTCGAGGCCGATACTGTTGGTTTGCAGCAAACATATTTTTATCGGGAGAGCTGTACGAGAATTGGAGAATAAGTTAAGTTTAACAACTTTATTAATCCCACCAGGGGCAATTAGATTAGGGTTATAGCATTTCGTGATACAATTAACACATAAGAAGACAAATCACTTACAAACAGTTTATATATCTAAAACAAAATAATAATAATAATAAAAAAAAAAAAAAAAACAATCCAGCATGCTTCATGTATCACTTCATAAATAGTAAAAAAAAAAAATACTTGGAAAAACACATGTATTAGATATGTACATTTAAAACTTGCTAAAATGTAATGTTGTAAAGCCTTATTGCCTCTGGAACAAAGGTAAATTATCTGATATCTGTTGGAAGAGCATTTAATGCTTCTTAACCTTCTTCCAGAGGGCAACAGAACAAAAAAAAAAGGCTTCAGAGGATGGGAGTCATCTCTTATCACACTTTGAGTTTTCCTTAATACTTGCTGTTCATGTAACTCCACTAGACTCCTCAGAGGTAAACCAATAATCTTGGAGCAAGTCTTGACTAAGTTTTGAAGTCGATTTTTCTCTCTAACGGAAAGTGAAGAGAACCAGCATAAAAAGGAAAAGCTTAATAAACTCTCAATATAGGTGGTATAAAAAGTTCTCAGTATACGTTTTTCTACACAGAAAGAGTTTTCTAAGAACATACATTCTCTGATGCACTTTCTTAGCAACAGCTTCTGAATTCTGCTGGAACTTTAATGTGGTATCAAATATTGTACCAAGATACTACCAAGAATGGTAGACTTTGTCTTTTATCAGTTGAGTTCGTTACCATTCAGACACATCGTCTATATCCGTGCTGCAGTGTTCGCCTATGTTTAAAATCCTCCAGATTACCAGCAGGGCTAATGGTTGGAATAGACAGGGTAAGAGACCTGCTGCACGGCTATCCATTCAGACCCGGGGATTGAGGAGGAGAGATGTCCTCCTCATTTATAGTGTTTCTAAACATGATTAGCTTTATAATGATGTAACAAATTGTGGTTATGTCTATTTGAAATTATGAATAACAAACGTAGAAGGACATTAAATTACTTACCATTTATTTTAACTTTGTAAACTCTGAAATCATGGGTCTCCTCATGGTTTGTGTCTCATTTTGTGAGCCAACTCACAACAGTTGTTCGCTCCCCTCTTTATCCCTTGTTCTGCCAGCCACGCCCACTCCTCCCTCTGCTCTCAGTGCTCCACGCCCACCTCGGAGCAGTTTTAAAAAAAATTCTGAGGTAGACTTGAACTGAAAGAGGGGGAATTCATGGCACTTTAAGAACAATCAATGGAAAAAAGCCACATATTTCATTTACTGAAAAGAGTGAGATCAATCAATCAATGCACTCTGATGGTATTTTCATGTTTTGTTTCATCAAAAGGCAAAATTTAAAGCAACTGCCATCCGAATAGGGCTTTTCTTAACATGACAGATTTCTCCAAACCTGGGTTTTGTGTGCCTCTTCTAAATCTCTTCAACTCTACAGTTTGAATCCCGTCTTCTTGATTGATTATGATTGGACTGGAGCAGAACCTGAACTGGGTAGGCAGATGTCCAGGAACAGAACTGGGTTCCTCTGCTGTAAAGATTATGACCATGTTCGATGTCTGACCTATTGACTGTCAACTGCCCTGTTGGTGACACCTCCACAGCCAAATCTCTCTTTAGTTAACTGGAAAACCCCTGACTGAGCTTTGTGGTGAGGCCTTTATTTGTGCAGCTTCCGCAACAGCATGGACTTCTTCAGAATGAAAGCAAGCTTCTCAATCCTGCATGATGGGATCACATTCTTATGGTCTTGGTCATGGTTTTTAGGTTGCGTTGGGTCCACTCTTGGGACCTAAACCTAAAACAAACAGGATTGGGAGCTAAAATAAACAGGATTTTTAGTAGCAAACAAATTTGAGGAACAATGGGAGACTTCAAACCTATTGGGGGAAAGAGAGAGAGAGAAAAGAAAGACAGCTGCGTAGCTTTTTTCACCATTACAGGCAAATGTATATCCTCAGGAACAACCATCAGAACTGCAAGTGCCTTTGATTAGTGAGCCGAGCCTTCTTATCCTGCCACCTCCTGAAGTGAGGGATGATTATTTATAACGATAATTATGATCATGATTATTCTAAAGGCAATAAGCCCATCAGTCTGCCTGGCCATAAATAGACCCATCCATCATCCTCCATCTGCACATGTCTGTCAACCGAGTCTAGGACTTTCTATCTGTACTGGATCCTCCTAAATGCGATGCTGTTTAACTTCTGAGATATAGTAGGTTCATTTAAAATAACAATACACGCAGTAATAACAATACTGCAGTTTCTAGGTAAAATGAACACACTGTGGAACAGTATGGCTGCGTCCAAAATCACCTACTACTCAGTAGGTACTGCATTGAAATTTAACGTACCACTCAGAATATTGCCGGAAGTAGTAGGTCATCCGGGTACTTCTCACATACTATACTGTATATTCAAAATAGTATAATAGTCATATAATAGTACATAGTAGTATATGGTCATATTTGTTTTTCGAATTCTATGAATTCGGACATACTACTCGGCTCACATACTGTTTTTAGCGTACTATATAGTATGGAAGTATGTAATTCCAGACGCAGCATATGATGCCAGCAACTTTTCTTTCTTTTCACACTAATGCTATTTACAGGGAGTTCTTATAGGTGGATAAATGATTATTTCTGTACAATTCTTTACACAACATCAAGTAAACATCACGAAACAACTTAACCGTGTCTATGTCTTGTAATGAATACATTTGCCTCACTTATCTCTATATGGTCAACTTTTTCTGCCATGGTCAGTTTGCTCACTAGCACACATCGTATGGTGTTGTATTTGTGCTGCAGAGTGCTCTGGTTCGAGTCTGGACAAGATCACATCTACAAAAGAGGTCAAAGTGATGTAAAACTATGCTGTTGCAGTGCGTTTTTCTCCAACGTCTGCTTTTGAAAACACTATTGTTTGAGTTTAAGGAAGGGTTGAGGTATTCCTGGACATGTACAAGCAGCACGATTAACTGAAACATACAACAAAGCATACCCTATGTAACGTATTTTATATTTGCAAAAAATCAACAGCGCCCACTAGTGGATTGGATTGGAAGCGTGCAATAAAACTTGCTTGGAGCAATGTATTTAACATCACACAAAGTATGTAGACTGACGCATGTACTTATGCTTTTTGTTGTTGTTTCTATGTTTTATATTTTATTTTATAAATGTTCTTGGCCATATTGTGTATATCAGCAGACTTTAAATCAAATTAACCCTTCAAAATACAGTAATAATACAGATAATACAGTAATCTTTCAGAGCCTCTCAAACGCCTCAACTTCTCTGCTAATGCAAACAAGGCTATGTGAGCAATAAAACGATAATATCAGACTAGATTTTTACATTTTTCTGAGGTACAAGTGAGTCGCTGGCTGCATCTGAAATTGCTTACTACTCATATAGGTATGAGTAGATATAGATTTGAATTTACTACATGACTATTAGAAAAGTATGTTCTTTCTATATTGTTTGAATGTGAGTAGTATAAATTTGGAGGTACTACATTTGCCATTTGTCGTTATCACATGACCTACCCACTCCAGTTGCATTAATTCATGAATTCTGCATCATGGGATAGCATAGTGTCTATTGGATGCTCACTACAGAATTTTGCCAGAAACAGTGGGTCATCCCGGTACTTCTCGCCTACTGTTTCTCACATACTACATCGTAGGAAGTATGTGATTTCAGACACAGCCGCTGTCATGATCCATGTGGTACTCCCTGGTTTTATTAACAGTCCATAAAAACAAATAAAATAGTCCTGAAATCCTGATATTTCTCAGGTCCCTCCATCAAAGTAAGCGTTTGATGCTGTCTCGCATCACATAACCAGCTTCATTCTGGTGTGGTAAACATGCTCAGTAGCTCACCTGGTACAGCACTGCAGTGTTTGTACGGCACAAATGGCTAACAAGATGCGTTTTGTCCATCTATGACTCAATAGTAATAGTTTAGCAGAGAATACAGATGCAGGCTAAAAACAGCCATCAATGCTTATAAATAATTTAGATGGGCAAAAAGGCTCTTTGCACATTTAAAACCAAACTAAACTGACTCCAGTATTTACAGAAAGTCAAGAAATGTAGATAATTATTTGTTTTAGTAATCCACAATCCAGAGTTTAAACTATGTCAGTCTAATAATGTACATAAACAATAAAACTAATGTGAAATAATTAAATCAAAGCAACTTTTTTGTTTCCTACTCAGGCCCCCTAGTTTTTCACATTTTTTTTTTTTTTTGTGCTTTTTCACAATAAAATTAAAGATTTTTTTTTTAAATCATATTTAATATGTGTGCTCAAGACACAATAGGATTTGCTTTTTTTATCTTGAGCAAAAATACAGAAAGAATTTGTGTGTGTACTTTATATGCCTTATATTGTTACCCACAATTATAGTAATACCAGTACATTCAGGGATTTTTTTTTTTTTTTTTTTTGATTTTGTGGTGGTAATTCCCAGAAATTTGCAGACAATTTTTCGATTAAAAACAAAATAAACGAATATATATATATATATATATTTATGTCGCAGGGAAGCATTTTCTCTCGTTAACTGCAGGGAAAGACTTAAACAAAATAACTTATCGGTTTCACTAACATCGTAATACCAGCCATACATGTAAAGCCCAAATAATGTCTTTCAATATACTTATGTATCTGTATGTTCAGTCCTAAAAAATGAGGGTTAAATGTACGGGTTATATGTAACATTTATTTATTGAATTTTTATTGTGGGTGTCCAAAACAAATTAAACCTGAATAACTGAACTGAAATGAAGACACTCTTTAAAGCAAGCTACAATGGGTCAGAGTCAATAAACCCACTTTCATGTCACTTTGCGTTTCTTAACTCTCTCTGTCTTGGTGAGGGTTTAGTGTAAGTGAATATTTCCAATTATTAATCTTTTATCGCCACACGCCAGACATTTCCTTTCTGAACTCCCGCGATACAAACAACACCCAGCAAAGTACCAGATGTATGTTTTCTGAGGTAAAACCGAATGCTCTCCAGTTGATATTAGCACCACTCAGTGGACATTTTACTCTTTAAAGTGTCCCGAAACTGAGCACAAGCAGATACAACAATTATTTAGCAGAAATGTCAACACACAGGCATGTTATTGCTATTAGTCTGGGTTGATTTTCTTTATTAAAAAAAAAAGTAGCTTAATAGCTAAGGCTAGGGGTTTGTTATAACAACCCAAAAGCATGAGTGATAGTAATAGTGCTGTTTGTCTTGATGTGAACTTCACTCTCAGGCCAGAGCTGTAGTTTGGAAAAGTCTCTTTCCCTCAGCGGCGTATTTACTCTCTCAACCCAAATACACTCACATATTTTCCCTCTCTTGTCGAGTCCCTCGTTTTCTCTCTCTCTCTCTCTCTCTCTCTGGTAACATCTGGAATAAAGGTGGGTGGGCAGTGAGCCAGGGGAGTTCAGCTGCAGCCATAAAACTAACAAAAATAAATGTGACTCCAGGCTCAGATGCAGTCCAAACTCCACGCCTCAGTTAACCATTTCCCTCATCACAGTGTGTGTGTGTGTGTGTCTCTGATTGACCGCAGGAGTGAACAGGACGTGTGTGCTATAGAACTGTGGGATTCATTACAGGACACTGGGTGATAATGACAGTGTGTGTGGATGAGCTGTACTGTACGTTTGGTGTATGTGTATGTGTGTGTGAGAGAACTGAACTGACGAATGGTTCTGAGCTCCAGTGCTGCTCTTCGTACGCTGGAATGTTCTGCACTGTATCAAATATTTTCTTAAACATGGAGTTTCGCGTTTCCACCCCCAAGACAAACACTGCTCTATCTCTGTTCGGGTTACTTTGCAGACACCCACTCACACATACAGTACGTACACACAATGCATACTGTACACTCACAAACACATACATGTTTGTTTTGGTGAGTTGCAGGGATGTTCCATAGGCATAATGTTTTTGTTTTATATATATATATATATATATATATATATATATATATATATATATATATATATATATATATATATATATATATATATATATATATTTATATACTGTATGAACTGTACAGTATGACTAACCCTAGTCATTACAGGAAACTCCATTTTTACTTGTCAAACAAATAAATAAACAAATAAATAAAATATGCATGATTTAAAAGACTTTTGAAAAAAGGGGACACGATTCCCTATGGCATACCCATGTCATGATATACATTTGTGTCACAAAACACAGACACGCACACATAAACACACACTTTTACAGCTATCTTTATGGGGACTTCCCACAGCTGTAATGATCTTTCTGCTGTACGGACTGTAAATTTTCTCCTCGGTCCCCTATCCCTACACCCTAAACCCAAACCTCACAAAAAACAATCTGCATTTTTATATTTTCAAAATACTTCATTCTGTGGGATTTATGATCCATTTTCCTAACCCCACGTCATAATTTACTTGTGGGGACATTTGGTCCCCACAACATTAAGAATACAAGGTACACACACACTTTCTCGTTCTCTGTTCTTTTGCTCAAAGATAGGCTAAACTAATATTTTGTCTTGTTGAGCACATATATTGAATACTATTTTCTAATATAATAGTATATATTATTTTAGTATATAGTAGTATGATAGTATATAGTTCTACAGTATATATAGTAGTCTATAGTCATATAGCAGTTATAGTCATATATATATATATATAGCTGAAGTCAGAATTATTAGCCCCAATGTATATATATTGTATATTTAAAATAGTATATATAGTAGTATGGTAGAATATGGTCATATAGTATATAGTCGTAATAGTATAAAAGTATATAATCATATAAAAATACAATAGTATATAGTAGTATAATAGTATATATATATATATGTGTGTGTGTGTGTGTGTGTGTGTGTGTGTATGATCATATAGTACAGTAGTATATAGTCATAATAGTATAAAAGTATATAGTCATATAGTAGTATAATAGTATATAGTCATATATATTGTAATATATATATTCATAATAGTTTGTAGTCATATAGTATAATAGCATATAGTCATATATATATAGTAGTGAACAGTCATAATAGTATATAGTCATATAGTAGTATGATAGTATATAGTCAAATAGTAGTATATAGTCATATAGTAGTAGTTTACAGTCATAATACTATAAAAGTGTATAGTAATATAGTAGTATGTAGTCATATAGTAATACAATAGTATATATATATATATATATATATATATATATATATATATATATATATATATATATATATATATATATATATATAGTCACAATAGTATAAAAGTATATAGTCATATAGTAATATAATAGTATATAGTCATAGTAGTATGATAGTAAATAGTCATATAGTAGTATAATAGTATATAGTCATTTAGTAGCATGACTATACATACTAGACATATACATAGTAGTGTATAGTCATAATATCATATATTCTAAATATACATTTGGTCCCCACAACATTAGGAATCCATGGTGTGCACACACACACACACACACTTCTCTGTTCTTTTGTTCAAGGTAAACTAAACTAATATTGTTGTGTCTTGTTGAGCACATATATTAAATACTGTTTTCTAAATTTAAAAAATCCCTGAATATACTGGTCATACTATATTTGTGGGTATAAGGGTATCTGTGGGTACATTTATAAGGGTAGCAATATAAGGCATACAAAGTACACACACACAATCTTTCTTTCTGTGTTTTTGCTCAAGATAAAGAAAACAAATCATTTTGTGTCTTGATGAGAGCATAGACTGAATACTATCATCTGAAGAGAAGAGCAGTGTGATTAAAGGTACATCAGATAAATGATGAGGCTCTTATATAATCTCAGTGTTCCTTTAATACATGTTTTATCTCCTGTCTGTTGCTGTCAACATGTACAAGAAAGGTGGTTTCACTTCCCTGGCAACATTGGCCGGATTGTCTTTATGATATATTAGTACATGATTGATGAGCTTACTGTACTTACTGTAGTTTTGTGAAGATATTACTGTGTTTCATCCATCCATCCATCCATTTATTTATTTTTTATGTTTGATCGTCTCTGAAAATTCAATAAAGAAAAGTAATACTATGAAATATTATTACATACATATATATATATATATATTGCATTTTTTTTTTTTTTTTACATTTTTGTGGAAAATTCATTCATTTTCCTTTGGTTTAGTCCCTTTATTCATCAGGGGCCACCACAGCGGAATGAACTGTCATTCATTTTCCATCATTCTGTAATGAAAACAGACATTCTAACCCTAACCCTAACTTACAAAGTAATTAATTCATCCAAAAATGGTTTAGAAATATATATTTTAGGGGGCATCACGGTGGCGCTGTGGGTGGCTCGATCGCCTCACAGCAAGGTCGCTGGTTCGTGCCTCGGCTGGGTCAGTTGACATTTCTGTGTAGAGTTTGCATGTTCTCCCTGTGTTCGCGTGGGTTTCGTCCGGCGGACATGCAGTACAGGTGAATTGGGTAAGCTAATCTGTCCGTAGTGTATGTGTGAATGATTGTGTATGGGTGTTTTCCAGTGATGGGTTGCAGCTGGAAGGGCATAAGTTGGCGACCCCTGATTAATGAAGGGACTAAGGCGAAAAGAAAATGAATGAATACATATTTTAAGTAAATTTTCCAAACATCCACAATAATTTCAGAACTATTAAAGGGATAGTTCACCCAAAAATGACAATTATCACATCATTTATTCTCCCTCATGTGGGTTTAAGGAGGGTTTTTTTTAAGGTAAGTAGTTGCAAACAATTTTAATGGGCTGAATTTAAAAATCCAAGTTGAACATTCATTTTCATTCATTTTCTTTTTGGAAAACCCACGCCAACACGGAGAGAACATGCAAACTCCACACAGAAATGCCAACTGACCAAGCCGAGGCTCGAACCAGTGACCTTCTTGCTGTGAGGCAACAGCGCAACCCACTGTGCCACCGCGTCGCCTAAGTTGAACATTTCTAAAATTAATTTGTTTGTTAGGCGATGCATGTCGCAGTAGGTAGTGCTGTCGCCTCACAGCAAGAAGGTCGCTGGTTTGAGCCTCGGCTGGGTCAGTTGGCATTTCTGTGTGGAGTTTGCATGTTCTCCCTGTATTCGCATGGGTTTCCTCCGGGTGCTCTGGTTTCCCCCACAGTCCAAAGACATGTGGTACAGGTGAATTGGGTAAGCTAAATTGTTCGTAGTGTATGTGTGTGAATAGGTGTGTATGAATGTTTCCCAGAGATGGGTTGCAGCTGGAAGGGCATCAGCAGCATAAAACATATGCTGGATAAGTTGGCGGTTCATTCCGCTGTGGCGACCCCAGATTAATAAAGGGACTAAGCCGATCGATAAATATCTATAAAAAAGATTATTTTTCCAGTGTATTTGAGTTTCTTCTGTTGAACACAAAAGAAGATATTTTGAAGAATGCTGGTTGCTGACACCTATTGACCGCCATAGTGGGAAAAATACTATGGAAGCCAATGGATCCCAACTAGCAATCTACAAAATATCTTCTTTATTGTTCAACAGAAGACAAAACTCAAAAAGGTTTTGAACTAGGCTGAGTAAATGATGACAGAATTGTGTTTTAACTGAGCTGTCCCTAACACACATTAACACACGTTTTACTGGCCAAAAGCGTGGTCAACTTAAGTACATCACTATCAGTGATATGAAAATCACAATTATTATAATTTCTAGTTGTATTAAATGTAAGTCATAAAGGTCACATTAACAGTTCTGAAGTGGTAAATGAAAGCTGGAAGACTTCCTGAAATAACAGCTGTTTTTGCTTTATCTATCGCGTCGATGATTTACATTAAGAAACAAATTCTCTGCCAAGCGTTATTTGGATCTTCCTACAAATGGAAGTGTAGACAGTATCCAGAAAGGTTACACGGGGTTCAGTCTGACAGAACAAAACCAACTGCACCCAAACACACATTCATTCAGTAGAATTTAAAGTATCAAAGGGGTGGTCCAGAGTGTGGTTTTAAAGCTTGGTTGTGTTTACAAGATGCAAAGCAATGTGTGCTCATGCTTCATTTGTAGAAAATCATGTTATTTTTTCATATAACTTACTTTGATTATATACAGCTACTCAGCTAACATGAAAATGACGAGTTCCTCTGTAAGGCCTTCCCTCAAGAGACTCTGATTGGTCAGCTAACATAATGTGCTCTGATTTGCAGATCGACTCCACGTCACCAGGAAAAGCGCGCTTTGTATATCTCTAGAACTCTGCGCTATGTATACAGTCAGTCAGAGAAGCTGTTAGCCGTATCAGTTTGTGCCTGAATCAGACAGAAAATGAAGAGGACACAACTGAACTTCATGCCTGCTCTCTAAAATAAATCCCGACAAGTGTCTTTGACATATATTCAGGTTATAAGCTTGTGTCAGTAATATGAAACATTTACATATCTATTGTGAGTTTGTTATCAGCGCTGGTGAAGATTGTGGGTGTTTACAGTGGTTTGACGGATAAATATGATCTTGTAGCTAAATTGTTAGCGGTGCTAAACAGCATTTCCGATTGTTTACATCCTTATGTCCTTGCTACAACACACCATTTACACTAGAAACTATGCCTTCAATAGATCAATTTTAACAAACAAAAATACAGGTTGTGGCTCACAATCCACAGCTTCATCTGTTATGGTTGGAGCTGCTCCTTCTTTGAGGAGTTTTAGCCGAATCCAGCACTGAACTGGGAGAGAATCTGGAAGCTGTTCTTTGTCAAATGCTAGCTATATATTTTTATATTTCTCTGGAACATAATTCAAATTAAACTGTAAGCACTTCTCTCTTGTGTCATGCCATTTGGAAGCCCAAATACAGAAACAGAAGAAGTTCTCTGGAAATAGCAGCATTTGGACACCATTTTAGCGTTCTTTGCTTTAACATCACAGCGCCTCTGGACATGCCCCTTCACTGCACGGGATGTATGTGCATAACCTGAAGGGTTTATGATCTCACTTACCCAAATGTATTTTTTTGTAGTCCCCTAACTTCATTCGCTATAGGCTTTGCTAAGCTAACCCTGTAAAAGCCAATGTCTCCCTTTGCATTAAACTTTGAGTGTCTTACATTCAGAGACGTTGGTTATGTTCACACAGCTACATTACACAACAACTCAAGTTTAAAATATGATATTGTAGTGGGCCACTGATTTATTAAAATGTCCAGTTGACACACAAATGGCTTCTGTTAATATGCAGTTGAAGTAAAAATTCTTAGTCCTCCAGTGAATTTAGTTTTTTCACCATTTTTTTCCCCTGTATTTTTTAGAAAATTTTCATAGTATTTGCTATAATATTCTATAATATTTGTTGTTATGGAGAAAGTCCTTTTGTTTTATTTCAGCTAGAATAAAAGGAGCTTTTAATAAAAAAAAAAATCATTTTAAGGTCAATATCATTAACCCCCTTAGGCAATATTTGTATTTTTGATTGTCTACAGAACAAACCATCATTATACAATGACTTGCCTAATGAATTGTCCATTTAAGCTGAATATTAGTATCTTGAACAATATCTAGTAAAATATGATGTACTGTCATAAAAAGAAATCAGTTGCTAGAAATGAGTTAAATATAACTATTATATTTAGAAATGTATTAAAAAATCTTTTCGTTAAACAGAAATTGGGGAAAAATATACAGGAGGGCTAATAATTCAGGAGGGCTAATAATTCTGACATCAATTGTACATGTAATACAAGTAATAACACTTGAACATTCTTAGTTTGTCTGCATTTACTGGATTTATTAGTCATTGGCTTGTGTAAATTGATTACTTTTTATTGTATTCTATTAAAGTCTGATAAAAAAAATAATTCAGAAAGATGTCCTTTGTCAAATGCTAGCTATATATTTTTTATAATTCTCTGGAACATAAGTCAAATTAAACTGTAATCGCTTTTCTCTTTGTGTCGTGTCCTTTGGATGCCCAAATACAGAAACAGAATTTAGTTTTTTCACCAATTTTTCAGAATTTTTTAGGAATTTTTCACAGTATTTGCTGTAATATTTTTTTTCTTCTGGAGAAAGTTATTTTGTTTTATTTCGGCTAGAATAAAAGCAGTTTTTTATTTTTTATAAATCATTTTAAGGACCATCATTATACAATGACTTGCCTAATTACCCAAACTTGTCTAATGAATAGTCACTTTAAGCTGAATATTAGTATCTTGAACAATATCTAGTAAAATAAATATGATGTACTGTCATAAAAATAAATCAGTTGCTAGAAATGAGTTAAATATAACTATTATGTTAAGAAATGTGTTAAAAAATCTTTTTGTTAAACAGAAATTAGGGAAAAATATACAGGTGGGCTAATAATTCAGGAGGGCTAATTATTCTGACTTCAATTGTATATGTAATACAAGTAATAAGTCTCAGTTTCTCTATATGTACTGGATTTATTAGTCATAGGCTTGTGTAAATTGATAATTTTTTATTCTATTCAATTAAAGTCTGATAAATAAAAATCCCCAATGTCTTGTCTTTGACCCCTATTACATAGAGTATGTGTGTACCTGAGTCTCTACTGTTTTCATTATAAATAAAAAAGCAGCACAAATAAATTAATACACAGTGTTTCCGAAACTAAAACATGACGTTTACCTCATTTAACCCCCTCATCTCACTCACTCCTCACAACAAAACATCACCCCTAACGTGCACGTTCTCCAGACATCAGAGTGTTGTATGTGTGTGTAAAGATTTGTAATTACCAGAATACATTTAAATACATTTAAAGGATGATCCCCCGGGGAGTTTCCTGCAGCATGTCTGTCTCCGCGTCTGGGTAAACAGCAGTTTTGTTTGCCGTGTTGTTTTCAGCGCATGCATTTCTCAGAGCGCATGAATGCTGAAGGTTTTGTTTCTGCTGACGGGGAAATACCAAAATGCACATACATTGCACGCTGGTTGTTTTTCCACGTTTTCGTCTTAATAGACTTCACAAAGGCGCTGATGAGCTTGATGTTGCCTTCTTCTCCAGCTCTTAACCCTGAATCTGCACTGATGGTTTGTGTGTTTGTTACTGTACAGAGAAACTGATTACTCTGGAGTTTCGCTCCTGCAGGATTCATTCTCTAACACTGCACAAACACACACATACATTTTACTAGATTTTTTTCAAGACACTTCTGTACAGCTTAAAGTGAAATTTAAAGGCTTAATTGGGTTAATTAGGTTAACTAGGGTAATTAGGCAAGTTACTGAATAATGATGGTTTGTTCTGTAGACTATCGAAAAAAAATTAGCTTAAAGGGGCTAATAATAAGTGGTTCATAAAAAAATTAAAACTGCTTTTATTCTAGCTAAAATAAAACAAATCGGACTTTCTCCATAAGAAAAAATATTATCAGACATACTGTGAAAATTTCCTTGCTCTGTTAAACATCATTTGGGAAATATTTAAAATAGAAAAAAAAATCAGAGGTTTAATAATTCTGACTTCAACTGTATATATATATATATATATATATATATATATATATATATATATATATATATATATATATATATATATATATATATATATATATATATATATACATACACACTGTGTTGCTGTTTTTTTTACCTTTGTTGCTGCCTCTTCTTGCCGGTGTGTTACCATTCCTCCCCTACCCTCATGTTTGTCATTGAGGTTAGAAAGGCTGGTAGGAAAGTCACGTAACATACATCTCAACACGTAGTAGTTGTGCCAACCCTTGTATTCTTGCTTAAGTTGTTAGTTCATTAGTTCATTTTGGATCTTAGTAAAACTGTTTTGGTTTTTATTGGTTCTTTACTTTAGCGCCACCCAGAGCTTTCATATCATTTCTAAACTTGTAAATCTCACTCACTGTTTGCACATCATTTATTGAGTGTCTGTTTTAACCAAGTCCTCAATCGAAGTGTGCAACCCCACTCCCCTAGACTAGTGATCCTCAACCTTTTTCTCACCAGAGACCGGTCAACGCTTGACAATTTTACCGCGGACTGGGGTACCGCAGGGTTTCGTAGGTTGTCAGTTTTCTCAGAGGAAGACAAGCTGACAAAACATTGCTGCAACTCTGATACAAGTTCTATCTATGGAAAAAAATTACGAAGCACGGCAGTGTTTGAGTGATCTGTGTTTCTCTGAGATAATTAGTCCTACCAAAATGTGTATATTTCATACAAGCTGATCGGTCAATTCTTGTTACGTGGCTCGCGGTATTCATTTAACTCGGTGCGTCTGGTCTGTAAGGCGCGAGCCCTTCACGGCAATTGTGCGTGCAAGCCGTGCACCTCCATTGAAAAATAACGAACTTAAGCGAACTCTAGAAAAGACACGATATGGAAAAGGCCACCGTCATTTGGGATCTCCATCAGCTGATCTTAATGCACAGCCATGGTGGATTCACCTGATTTGCTGACAAATGGGTTGCGGATCCATACCTTGGCAGTTCACGGGTCCTTCACTGGGTCTTTTCCCCTTAACAAAGAAACTTTCCAAAGACGTCTGTTTCTTACTCATTTTGCTGCTTGTGGGTTAAATTTTCTTGTGCGGCCCAGTACCAACTGATCCACGTACTGGTCCATGGCTCGTTGGTTGAGGATCACAAGACTACTCAGGGGTCTCTCAACACAAAAAAACACACATTCAGTGTAATTAAGGTCTAAGGCTTGTTTGTGTCAAGCTAGTAAACACAAAGCTTCTTTTGATTACAGAACAGAAGGTGTGCTATGTAATATCTAGTATAGATTGATTTGCACATCAACTGAAATGTTAGAGTAAAGAAAAAGATTGATTTTGGGATTAAGGTATAGATTTGTTAAAATAATAAGTATATATAAAGATCAATAACACTAGACATACAAATATAATTTCCTATCTGCCGAGCTACAGACATTGCACAATGAAATAAAAGTGCCCACCCTGCATATCCCCCAGCCCACCCTTCTATAGCTTTCAAGAACCAGGCCTCCTTGGGTTCCAGTCAAGATAATGCCAAGCTTGGACTTTCACAGGACATTTGAGCTTTTGCTTAACAACAAGTGCCCTGCTAACAGTTATCTCATGACTGAGCCATTCTCCCCTCTTCCGGCCTGGGAGGGAAAAAAAGAGAGAGATAGATGTAAATGAGAGGGAATGAAGTGTTGCAGAAACCTCACAAGCGAGACGACATGCCTGTGGAGACACCAACGAGCCACCCAGATCGAGTCCAGAGACAAACCGAGCGAGAGAGAGAGAGACTGCTAACAGAGAAAAAGAAAGAGGAAGAGAGTTGGAGGTAGAGAGAGATTGAAGATGTGCCCATAAAAATCCATCTTGTGCAGGCCTGACAGCCACTTTAGCCCTGAAACAGCACATTCGGACCGCGGCTCTCTCGCCAAATCTGCTCCATACATCATCAGTGAGGAAACAGCACATGAGAAATTCTTAACACAATGCGTTTTGTCCAAAAGATTTAACATCTAATTCAGAGCTGACAGTTTGCCCCATCTCCTTCCCTTTCTCTGTCGGCGTACGATTGATCTTTCGCTCCACCCCGCCGGCCTTGGTCCCATCATCCCCTCGCCAGTGCCGCTCAGAGCCGCCCATTCATCTAAACAGCACTAACCAGGCCCTGATGGCCCAAATATCTATAAATAAAAACTCAAAATAGAGCACAGATACATGTAAACTAATCCACACACATATATGTGCGGAGTTTATCGCGATGTAGTAACAAACAATAGGAAAAAAAGTGTGACTTGTTTGCTTGTTTTTGAATGCGCCCTCATGGGAGGTTCAGGTCTGAAACAGAACAAGTAAAAGGTGAGTACATGATGATTTCTTGAATGAATTATTCCAGTGGTCACCAAACTTGTTCCTGCAGGGCCGGTCGTATACTTAAAACACCCAGGCAGGTGTGTTGAGGCAAGTTGGAGCTAAGCCGGTGTCCCTCCAGGACCGAGATTGGTGACCCCTGAATTATTCCTTTAATGTAGCAATATAAAGCATAACGTTTGTGATAGTTGAAGTTTTATTATTGTTAGGCTGCATTAGAGAAGGATGACAAATGCAAACTGGTCCCCTTCTTTTATGGTCTTGGAAAGTTTTATCATCATGCACAGTAAAAGTGTCTATTTGGGAGAAAAAAGGGTTAGTAACAAACACTGAACCTTGAGGCACTCCAGAACTGTGATTGCTGATTTCTTTTAAGAATAGTCAATAAATGTGCATGTAAATTAAGTTTTTGAATGAATTTTATGAAGCAATACACACGGAAACTGTTCTGTTGCTTTATCTCCTTGCACATTTGGCAGTTTTAAGTGAACAATGTCATGTATATTCATTTTCTGTCACACTCTAAACCTCTGTCCCATACTTCCTGAACTGCCTTTATGTCCACTGACTACATACTGTAGGCCAATGATCCCCAAGCTTTTTACCGCGGACTGGCAGGAAGGGGGGGACAGGGATGTGTTTGTAGGTTGCAAGGTGTCTATCAACCATTTTCTCAGAGGATGAAAAGCTGACAAAACATTGCTGTCACTCTGATACAAGTTTTATGGAGAAAAAATTACAGGTCACACTTTATTTTGGTGGTCCGTTTGTTGAATTTAAGTTACATTGCAACTGATTCTCATTATATTATAAGTAAACTGTTAGGTTAGGGTTAAGGTTAGTGTAAGTTGACATGTACTTGCGAAGTTTCTTATAGTCAGTTAATTGTCTGTTGAATGTCTGTGTTAACATATATTAAGCAGACAGTCTAATACTTTAATGTCAAGGCTCGAACAGAAAACAGGAAATAAGAGAGTTTATTCAAATTAAGAGTTTTTTCAATATAATGATTCTGGAATGAATTATTCAATAGAATGGATTCTGTTTTTGTCTTACCTGATTTCTGGAACCGCTCTTCCCTGGACTTAAACCCGGTTATCGGCGTCGTGGTCAGTTCCTCTCTGCATCTCAAGTCCGCTGACGTACACGACGAGCTAACCAGACAAACTGATTGCGGTGGGAAAGCTGGTCAAATAGCAACAGGTGAGTGATGAATGGCGCCAGCGCTAATTGTAAGAGATAACAGCTGAAGCATATAACAGAGAAGACCTGATCAAACCTGACCCATGACAAAATGGACCATTAAAATAAAGTGTTACCAAATAACAAAGCAGTGCAGTGTTTGGGGGTTCTGTGTTTGTCTGAGATAATTAGCCTACCGAAATATGTATACTCCATACAAAGTATGAAGCTGATCGGTCAGTTCTTGTCACGTGACTCGCATTCAACTGCGTGCATCTGGTAAGTGCAAGCCGCACACCTCCATTGGAAATAACAAACTATAGAAAAGATGCGATATGCGAACGCCATTCGCTATCTCCAGCAGTTGATCTTGCACAGACATGGTGGATTCACCTGATTTGTTGACAAATGGGTTGAGGATCTATTCCTTGGCAGTTTTTGGGTACTTCACTAGGTCTTTTCCCCTTTGCAAAGAAACATTCCAAAGATGTATGTTTCTTACTTATTTTGCTGTTTGTGGGTTAAATTTGTGCACTCAACTGACCAGATGTAACCAAGAGGATATGGTCCAATTTTCTAAATGAAAGACTTTACAGAATGAAAGATTGTTCAGACTCAGATAATAAATAAAACTCAAATAAATAATGATTTCATGTGCAGCCCGATAGTAATTGATCCACAGACCGGTACCGGTCTGCAGCCTGATGGTTGAGGACCACTGGATTAGAGTATAGGGATGAGCCCCTCTGAACTGAATGCAGTGTGTGACACCAAACATCTTCCCTGCTCAAAGAATCATAACCCAAAGGGTCCATCATTTGTATTTTTTTAAAATCTTTCATTCTAAAGAGCCTCTCAAGTGTCTTTATAAGCACTTCAGTTTGAAACAACACTTGGAATAGGGTGCCCATGAAGTTTTTCACTCGGAAGTGAAGCTTCATAAACTAATTTTGAGAGGAGCACGTGATATGATTGAGCACGTCTGGCCACTCATCTGTAATCAGTAATAATCCAATCAGAGTGATCCTTGTTTACTATAAATGGATCATTTTCTTCCTACTGCTCTATCTTCATTTGGAAGAATCCCCCCTTCCACCCCATCTCCTCCCTTTTCTAGAGGGGGAGCTCTCGAGACCTACCTGATCTCGGATCTCCTGATATACTTATTGACTGGGCGGGAGCCCTGGGCTCAAATATCTCCAAGCTCAGGGTTCTCTCCCGGGACAGCATGCCAAACCTGCTTTATACGCCAAGCATATCTAAGTGGGAACTCTTGAAGTGCCGATTGGAGGGCGATATTTTGCATTTGGAACTCCAAATATATGGTTTGCGCAGGCCTAGATCATTGTGGCCGGGACTGTGTGTCCTGATTGTGTGTCTTGTGTTTAGACCTAAGCTGGATATATCTAGTTTACTCTGCTTATCGCCAGTGAAAATCTGTTTGGCATGAACGTCGAAAGACATTTCGAAAACACCGACAATAAGTGCGTCTTGCCGTGCGTGGCTTTACACAGTAGATCCACGCACATAAAAGTAGATTTAGCTAAAAAGAGGTGGAGGAATAATCAAAACATGGCCTTCAAGTCTTCAAGTTGTGGCAAGAGAATCTTAATCTGCAGCAACAATTCCTATTTTGCTTCCTCCACACATGTGTAGGTCTCCGCTGATTTTGCAATTGTGTTTATTGTGTCTAGCGCCTCACACCTTTAAACTCATTTTTCAACAGAGGAAGAGACAGATGAGCTCAGCCTTCACATCACACTTTACTCCTCCTAGCCTAATGGATTGCAGTTCCCTGGATTATGGCTTGGCCGACATCCTGAATAGGTGGAATTATGATCAGTACATGGGCGTCAGCATTTGGGACAGAGCGAGAGGTGGATGTTTTAGACCTCGGCCAAGCTGCATTTACACAGCCAGTTATTGAGATGCACCAGCTCTGCCACAGACACCGTTCACCGACCCTCCAGTGACCCTCACACAGATGGCTCACTTGATGTGGGCCCTTTCTTACATGTGTCAGTGAAGTTGCCACCCTCTTTGTGGCTGAAGTGCCCTTTGAAGCAGCCTTTGGCGCAGGTGCAGACTTCACAACACACAGTCATGAGCATTACATCAGATGTGTGCTCACAGAAAGGCCACAAGGGCTGGAGACAGTTTAGACAGAACAATGTACACAACATGCTATTTTGTTTAATGTGCCATATACAGTTAAATTCAGAATTATTAACCCACCTGAATTATTAGAACTGCTGTATATTTTTCCTCAATTTCTGTTTAATAGAAAGAAGATTTTTTTCAACACATTTCTAACAGTATAATAACTAATAAATAACATACTGTACATAATATTTGACTAGATATTTTTCAAGATACTAGTACTCAGCTTAAAGGCTTAACTAGGTTAA
The DNA here is from genome assembly GCF_903798145.1 of Danio aesculapii. Taxonomy (NCBI): domain Eukaryota; kingdom Metazoa; phylum Chordata; class Actinopteri; order Cypriniformes; family Danionidae; genus Danio; species Danio aesculapii. Next base: position 46,196,607 of record NC_079457.1, read on the forward strand.
TTAGGCAAGTGGTTAGTTCTGTAGATAATTGAAAGAAATATTGCTTAAGGGGGCTAATAATATTGACCTTAAAATGTTTCATGAATAAATTAAAAACTGCTTTTATTTTAGCTGAAATGAAACAAATAAGACGTTTTCCAGAAGAAAAAAAATCATAAGAAATACTGTGAAAAATTCCTTGTGTGATATTGTGTAATATGTAATATTGATTTGTGCTGGGTTTGTTATGATGACATCCTTATCATAGTTGTCTAAAACACTAGAGTACAGCTGTATGATCATATAATATTATTATAATACATCACTAAGTCACTTTCCAAAACCTTTTCATTCACTGTTCCTCACTGGTGGAATGATCTTCCCATTCCAACACGGACAGCTGATTAGTAACCTTTAAACAACAACTAAAAACTCATCTGTTCTGCTATCCTAGACCCCCTCTTCTCTCCCCACCCTTCTACCAGTGTTGCCAGATATAGCTGACTTTTTCAGCCCAAAAGCTGTCCAAAACCCACTCAAACGCACCAAAAAACGCCCAAATGTTGGATTAATATTTTATTTAATTTTAATTTAAGTAAAAATTAACCTAGTTACTTTAACTGTCATTTTTTTAACCATATAGCAACCAACACCAGCAGATCCACAACATAATTCAATTCAATATTATGTTTAGAAATGTGTTGAATCTTCTCTCCGTTAAACAGAAATTGGGGAGAAAGAAATAAACAGGGGGCTAATAATTCAGGGGGGCTAATAATTCTGACTTTAACTGTATATATATATATATATATATATATATATATATATATATATATATATATATATATATATATACACACATACACATATTTATCTATCTATATATTAGAATATTAGAAGGAAAAACCTGTTTGGCATATTCTTTTTTGTAAGAAACATTTTAAATGATTAAAAAAAGTTTTATTAAATTTCTCAGCATCATTTATATGAATGGAGAATAGTGCTTTAGAAAGGTGGGAACTGATGTATACACGGTGAACGGCAAAACAAGTAAGCAGGAATCCAAAAGGCACACATATGGAGCAAAAGCACAAGCTGCGCAGTCTCCGGGACGAGCGTCTGGAAGCAGAAAACAGCAGCACATGGCGGTGATGATAGGCGATCATTACCCTCAGCGAGATCTCCAGCATTTCAATTAAGTTCAGGTTTTCAGGGCTTGTGTGTTGAAACAGAGGCCGGAGAAGAACACTAATGCAAACGGCAGTCATTAAAGGAGCTCTGCGCTCGCTCTTCCCTGCTAATTAACTTAATGACTACTCGCCATGGGCTACAGCCAAGAGAAGCTGCAGAAAGAAATAAAGTTGAGATGGAGGGATGAATTGAAGAGGAAACCTGCAGAGGAGAGAGCAGTGTGTGTGTGTGTGTGTGTGTGTGCTAATCGGCCTCTTGCATTACATAGATTTTGGAATGGTTTATTGAAATGGACGGACTACAAAACAGTCATTTGTTTCCTCCATATGCATCAAAAGTTTGGAGTTGGTGAGATGTTTTAAGAAGTCTGCTTGCCAAGGATGCATTCGTTTGATTAATGAATGCATTTGAATGCATTTACAATGTAGAATCAATGCAGTTACAATAAAACGCATTTACTTGCAGCAGCGAGAGTGGTTCTTCAATGAACTGAAAATAGCGCATGTCACACCTCTATTTATCAGTCGACAGTAGCTATGTTTCAAAAAAAAAAATATTTTGCTGCTTGTTCAAGCTACTTCTTTAAAATTTGTTGAAAGAACACAATTCTCAAGATTTTTTGGGACAACTTAATTGTTTTATGTTCAAATCACTTAAATTTATAAAATCGAATAAGTAAACTTAATCAATTTGTTTTGGAACTACATGGAGAAATTATCTGTTTTATGTGCATTTTGGATTGTCGCATTAAAAAAACACTTGACGGAAATGCCAAGATGCGCATAAACATTAAAATGTGCATTAAAAAATAACAGGATAAACTACGTGCATAAACTACGATGGAAACACTTTTACCAAATAAATTCCACTATGCACATTAAAAAAGTCATGTGATTTTGTTTTAAAAGATCAGGTGATGACAAAAATTATTGTGAAGGACGACTTTAATGGACTAACCAGAGGGCAGATCACATGGTCATTCTTTACCTTAAAGGGCACATAGTTTACCTCTTTTTTAATATTTAATATTAATATTATGGTTGTTCTGAGTGTGCCAGTTTAGGTTCAGTTTAAAACACAATTCAGATTTGTTTATTATAATGTGTTAAAAAGTGTCATGTTGGGGGCGTGTCCACAGTTCGCTGATTTATGGGTGTGTTGCTTCACATGTAAATTAGTTTCGACTTCCCGCCAACGTAACAAGGGGGCGGGGCCATGAGCTCACCCGCTCTGCGTTTGCTACAGAGTCTGACAGGCAGACGGAGAAGGAGAGAGAGGATCACCATTCAGTTGTACATGTACGACTCTGACACAGACCAAGCAGAGAGTACAAAATCATTTGTGTCTTTGTACAGTTTTACAGCCAACTGTGTGCTAGTTTCAAGTGCCGAGCTTGTACACAGAAACTAATAACCACGCACACTGAATTAACTTTGACTGAGGCACCGGATGCGCTGCTCAGAGCCGCGACACGGCACACCAGACACTCTCTGTGGCGCGGCAGAGACATGAAATGTCCCGAATCGTCGTGCCACGCATTTTTGAATTCTAAACATAGGTTTCTGCAGCGGTCCGCGGCGCCCAGCCATCGACTTGAGTGTACCCTGATAGAAACCTATGTTTAGAACTCTAAAACGCATGCTAGTTAAGATCACAGGGAGCTTCTGGGATCGCGAGAAATGCAAACGACTGAAGTATAAGGTAGACTCAATGAGAAGTACACATGTTTGCAAACCTACCTAAAGATACAACCAATAATTCCGATTAGAGCGATAATGTGGAGAATATTGCTCTTGTGTTGAGCCCAATGAGCCCTGCATCTAAAAATAGAGCTAGGGTGTTCCTTTAGTGATATCGCTTCGACTCACGCTGAAAATGGCGGACGTGAATCAACAAACTGAGGATATGATGACGCGCCTGTCAATCAATATTGGTGGGCAGGGGCGCCGCTCTCCTACGTCAGGTAGCGGTCAATTTGAAAACAGCTCCAATTGGTTCACCGTTTTTTATGTTGTTAAATTGAAAAAAAAAAGCACTGGGTGTGCTTATATCACCCCAATATGACGGTCTATACACCATACATGCACATATGTCTGTCCAAACAGCTTGAAAAGTAGATTTTTTACCATAGGTGCCCTTTAAAGTTGCAGTGTGTAAGTTTGACAACCGGTGGTTGAACTACAGTAGGTATTACATTCCTGGATCAAAACAAACGCAAGCGCAGGTTGCCAGATTGAGGAGAGGGTCTGACTTAAGTCGTGTTCTGAATTAAAGCAACGGCACACGATAAAGGGAATATTTTCCGTATTTAACGGAGTTTTTGTACTAACCAACACCTTGAATTGAGATATTAGATTAGATCTATTTCTTGAATCTGAACAACAGGATAAACTGCGATCAGCTCAGGTACACCTCATGTGCTTTTTTCAGTGTTAAATGCTAACAATGTGAGTTTGAATGACATTTTACATGACGTATGTTGCCATATACTGAAAGCAGCATCAGATAGTTCACCTCAGATCTGGAAAAAAAATAAAAATACCGTCAGAAATTAAGAATTATTGTTGGTAAAGTGCTGTCAACAAGTATTTTTCCTCCAAACCCTCTAAGATGTCCTCCAAACCCCATAAGATGGGACAATGCATCGGACTACGGCAGCTGGTTTAGGTTGGGTCTGTTTTAGTTCGGATCATGTTCTCACCACAAACGAACCGCTCCAGGGTACGCTTGAAAGCGTACCGAGACCATCTCTTCAAGTAGGTCTCAGTATGCTGTTTTGGTCCGCTTTTGGTGCGCACTCCAGTGCGATCGCTACATTCACACCTGCCCAAATGAACCGTACCAAGAAGGAAACGAACTCTAGTGTGATTCAACTGAACTAAATAATGCAGGTGTGAAAGCACCTAAGCCGAGGCTAAGGAGGAGTGTTCCTTTAACCAAAGTCTGTCATCACAGTAGGGTTGTCAAAAGTATCAAGTTCGGTAGCTATCAGTACTGAAATGTTAAATATCTCAATTTCCCATTAACATTTGAGCACTGTTTAGTCATTTCTTTATTTATTTTTGGTCTTTATTAAGTGGATAGGACAGTATTTTGACAGGAAACGAAGTGGGAGAGACAGAGAGGTGGTAGGGACGGGAAATGTCCTCAAGCTGGTATTCAAACTTGGGACGCCCTGAAGTGCTACTGCACCATATGTCAGCACGCTAACCACTAGGCTATTGCGCCAACTATTTGAGTATGTTAACACAAAGGCCAATCATCAGTGTTTAAGTACACACTCAACATCGCTCAAATGTTAACAGGAAATGGATTTTATTTTAAATGTCAGTACTGATTCTGAACTCAATACTTTTGGCAACCCTACATCACAGTGGGCGACGCAGTGGCGTAGTGGGTAATGCTGTCGCCTCACAGCAAGAAGGTCGCTGGTTCGAGCCTCAGCTGGGTCAGTTGCCGTTTCTGTGTGGAGTTTGCATGTTCTCCCTGCGTTTGCGTGGGTTTCCTCCGGGTGCCCTGGTTTCCCCCACAGTCCAAACACATGTGGGATAGGTGAATTGGGTAGGGTAAATTGTCTGTAGCGTATGCGGACAAATTCCAGTTTTGCTCTAATTCACAACTTCGAATGAAAACATATCTAGTGAAGCTGAAGCGATGCCAACAGCACCAAGTAAGTGCAGACTAGAGGTCATGGTTAACATATCCCGACTTACACAAGTGCAGGTCGACTGCATGCGAACACAAGCTGCAGCTACAGTACAGGACCTGTAAAAAAGCCAAGTAAGATGTCAACACACATTAGTGATCAGCACACACAGCAGACAGGCAGAGCTACAGCACTATTTGCCTGCCTAATAGATGCCACATTATTCCAGTCTACCCTTGAGCGGTGGGCAAGATCATGGGCTGACGGAGCGCTTTCACACACACGCACAGAAAGAGAGAGAGAGAGGTCACGCACGCCGTCCTCTTGAGTTATTTACCTCTTTATTTATTTATTAGCATATTTACCATGGCTCTGGATGGTTAAGGGTGTGTGTGGAGGAGCAATAGTCTGAAAATTGAGACTGAGAGTGAGTCAGGAATGGATAAGACTTGGAGCATTGGAAATATTTTCATATTTCAGAAGACGTATACTTGAAATCAAAAGTAACCATATTGATTTTGTTAGCTCACATTGCAAGTTTTGTGGCGAATAATTCATCTGTGCATGTCATTAAGAAAAAAAAATAGTTTGCACTTAAAATCTAAGCTTGAAGAAGAACTTGCTGCTTTCAGATTAGGTCTGTCTGAGGTTTTGGGTGGGGCTAACATACTTAACCACACCCCTCCAGCTGTCAATTTTTACAACAAACAGAAATGGTGAAGATGAGCAGTCTGTTAGGTTGTAATAACTCTCCCTAAACCCTTTTCTAATCTTTCTAATTGAAATGACTACTTTACTACATCCAATCAGCTCGCAGTAGACAAAAAACAAGCCACGCCCACTGTTTTCTCATTTAATATTCTGTTTCTCTGGGGAAACCGAACCGGACCGGTGGCAGCTTTTGGTTCATGTAAACTGTAAAGTCGACATGAAATCAAAACGTTTTCTTCTTTTTATATGTATATAGTAGTTCTCGTTATACAAACAATGCGTGTGTGCCTTATAATATGCATTTATTTTGACCCAGTTATCCCAACGACTCCCATTTGATTTGTTCAGCGATTCATTGGTTCCCAAACCCCTCCTTTGCGTGAGGCTAATCTGCTCTGATTGGTCCGAATACCCAGTCTGTTGTGATTAGTCGACTGCTTTCAGCACGAGACTGAGAGAAACGCCCAAGAAGTAGTCAAAGCATAGGGTATACGTGTGAGCCCAATGCAGGAATCCACTAAAGCAATGCAGTGAAACACCAGCATATTCCTCTATTCTTAGCCACAACGCCAGGTAATACCAATGACACACATTCAGTATTAATCCACACAGTGGCAAAACTTGAACTATATTGAAAATTGACCGAGGTGGTGGCCATAGTAAAGGCAAACGCATTTAAATTGGTAAAGGAAGTCGCGTTTTTGGACGCAATATGTGAACAGCCCATACAGATTTAACCTGAGAGATACATTACAAGCACTGATCTATAACAGATACATGATTACAAGCTGCACGGAGTGATTACAAGATACAACACACAATTAAATAATTATTTTGCAAACTACAGAAAACGAGGCAACCATTTTAATCACACTTCACGTTGTGTAGGAAGGAGACACACTTGCAGAGTCTAGAGGAAGAAGAAATGGAAGGTTCATACAAACTGTGTAATATTTACTAACAAAGTCCCATACATTAGTAGTCTTTGCTGATCCTTCTTTTAATAAAAAATGGCCGGCAAATCCCGAGCTGCAGGGTAGGTTATTGTATTAATTATCAGAAAAATGACAGGAACAAACACAGCACACGGTTGGCTATACTGTAGTGTTGTTGTGAAAATTTTAATCCTTTATTCCCCACAGCCGCATGTCTGGGCATCTCGCAGTGATCGTTATCTTCGCGTCATGACCAATCCCATGATCCCTTGCACTCCGCTAGTGTATAAAGGGAGTTTTATCGGATCCAGTAGTTCATATTTGGTATTGTTTTGTGTCGATGTCAATTCGAACAGGCAAAAGACCCAGACGGAAGACAAATCATTTAAACGAATCAAGTCGAATCTTTTATTTAAAAAAATCTATATTTTTAAACAAGGTGCATTTTCAGATTTAACCCTCAGCTGGACATTTTCATTCACTCAGGTCATTTTCAAAAACCTATAATGCCCTATTCACACGGGGCATCAGGCGTCAGCCTCAACTTCAGACACGCCCTCTGTCAAGCGTTGACACTGAAGCCCCGTGTGAATGGGGCATAATAGGGGCTCTTTAAGGCATTTAAGCATTTTTTGCATTTATTATTATCATTAATTTTATTATTTGTAGTACTTATTTTATTGTTTTTAATGACAACTTTAAAAATGACATATGACTCGAATGAAGGACTTAAAATAAATGAATAAAAAAGAATCAAATTCAATTGTCAGCTGATCCCAAGCCAGCTGTTTGTTTTACTTCTCTATAGCACAATGTATGGCGTAACTTGTGTATAGGACAAATAAAAGTAGATCTTTTTTAAGTGACTTACTCTACAACCAAACATGAATAAATGTGACATTATATATATATATATATATATATATATATATATATATATATATATATATATATATATATATATATATATATAAACACTAACTCAAGACAAAAACATTTATGAATACAAAAAGGTTTGATTGTTTATTTTAAAGATATACTTAATATGTACTTTATACAATTGTCTAAATCAGTAGTTAAAGAGTTTAAATTGCAGGCCTGTGGCTCTTTTATTTCCAATGATATACCATCTGTAAACTGATGTTCACTCTTCAATTTTAGAAATATCAATACCGTTTGTTTTTAAATCTATATTGATTGAATTGAGAACTGAGAATTGAATTAAGTACTGAATCAAAAATGAGAGCTCGTGAATCAGAATTGAATCAAACTGGACATCAGGATCGATCCACAGACCTAATATTAATGTAAAAATAAAAGTGAATTTTGTGAAGGGCGCTGCAAGCATTGTGTGTGTGTGTGTGTGTGTTTATTTTTGTGACATATTTGGACACAAATTTGTTTAATGACATGGCATATGCCACAGATATTAAATACATATTTTTTAAAAGGCTTATAAATTGCAGCTATAGTTATATATCACACAGTTATAAAGTTATAAATCGCCGAGTATTGTTTTCCGAAAGTAAAATCCAGAGTTTCCTGTGAGAGTTGGGTTTGCAGATTGGTTGGGTGGGTGATAAAATATGGAGCAAGATCAGTCTCAAAAATGACACGTTTACAAAATAAAATTCACACATGCAGCACAGCACAATTCACATTTACAAAATCCAGTTTGTGAATTCAGAACACAGTTCATTAATACAACACACAATTTGTGAATTCACTAGTAAAAATCGTAAATATTTTCACCAAATGAACTGGATTTGTGTATTTACGAATTGTATTTTGAATTTACGGATTGGATTTCTGCAATTTTAATCGTGTTTTGAATTGACGAATTGGATTTGTGTATTTATTAATCGTGTTTTGAGTTTATGAATTGAATATGTGCATTATTAATCGTGTTTTAAATTTACATATTGGATTTGTGTATTTATGAATCGTGTTTTGAATTGATGAATTGTATTTGTGTATTTATGAATCGTGTTTTGAATTGATGAATTGTATTTGTGTATTTATGAATCGTGTTTTGAATTGATTAATTGGATTCGTGTATTTATGAATCGTGTTTTGAATTGATGAATTGGATTTGTGTATTTATGAATCGTGCTTTGAATTGATTAATTGGATTTGTGTATTTATGAATCGTGTTTGGAATTGATGAATTGGATTCGTGTATTTATGAATCGTGTTTTGAATTGATGAATTGGATTCGTGTATTTATGAATCGTGTTTTGAATTGATTAATTGGATTCGTGTATTTATGAATCATGTTTTGAATTGATTAATTGGATTCGTGTATTTATGAATCGTGTTTTGAATTGATGAATTGGATTCGTGTATTTATGAATCGTGTTTTGAATTGATGAATTGGATTCGTGTATTTATGAATCGTGTTTTGAATTGATGAATTGGATTCGTGTATTTATGAATCGTGTTTTGAATTGATGAATTGGATTTGTGTATTTATGAATCATGTTTTGAATTGATGAATTGGATTTGTGTATTTATGAATCATGTTTTGAATTGATGAATTGGATTTGTGTATTTATGAATCGTGTTTTGAATTGATGAATTGGATTTGTGTATTTACGAATCGTGTTTTGAATTGATGAATTGGATTTGTGTATTTATGAATCGTGTTTTTAATTGACGAACTGGATTTGTGTAATTACTAATTGTGTTTTGAATTTACAGATTGGATTTGTGCATTTTTTTATCGTGTTTTGAATTGATGAATTGGATTTGTGTATTTATGAATCATGTTTTGAATTTACAGATTGGATTTGTGCATTTATGAATCGTGTTTTTAATAGACAAATTGGATTTGTATATTTACTAATTGTGTTTTGAATTGACGAATTATAATTGTGCATTTTTAATAGTGTTTTGAATTGACGAATTATATTTGTGCATTTTTAATTGTGTTTTGAATTTACGAATTGGATTTGTTTATTTTTGAATCGTGTTTTGATTTTACGGATTGGATATGTGCATTTATGAATCGTGTTTGAATAGATGAATTGGATTTGTGTATTTACTAATTGTGTTTTGAATTGACAAATTATATTTGTGCAGTTTTAATCGTGTTTTGAATTGATGAATTGGATTTGTGTATTTTTAAACCGTGTTTGGAATTGATGAATTGGATTTGTGTATTTATGAATCGTGTTTTTAATTGACGAATTGGATTTTTGTATTTATGAATCGTGTTTTGAATTGATGAATTGGATTTTTGTATTTACGAATCGTGTTTTGAATTGATGAATTGGATTTGTGTATTTATGAATCGTGTTTTGAATTGATGAATTGGATTTTTGTATTTACGAATCGTGTTTTGAATTGATTAATTGTATTTGTGTATTTATGAATCGTGTTTTGAATTGATTAATTGGATTTGTGTATTTATGAATCGTGTTTTGAATTGATGAATTGGATTTGTGTATTTATGAATCGTGTTTTGAATTGATGAATTGGATTTGTGTATTTATGAATCTTGTTTTTAATTGATGAATTGGATTTGTGTATTTACGAATCGTGTTTTGAATTGATGAATTGGATTTGTGTATTTATGAATCTTGTTTTTAATTGATGAATTGGATTTGTGTATTTATGAATTGTGTTTTGACTTGATGAATTGGATTTTGTAAATGTAAATTGTGTTGTGGATGTACAAAATATATTTTATATGTATTTATTTATGTATTATTTTTGAGACTGTTTTGGCTTCATAATAAATGTACATTTGTGTGCAGTATGAAAACAACAGATACCTAAGGAATGTCCCCACAGTTTACAAAAACAAGGATTTGTGTGTGTGTCTGTGTGATTGTGTATGTGTGTTTGCATATGTCTCTGTGGTGTGTGTCTTTGTAATTGTGTATGATTGTTTGTGTTTGTGTGTGTATATGTTAGTCTGTCTCTGTGTGTGTGTGTGTGTGTGTGTGTGTGTGTGTGTGTGTGTGTGTGTGTGTGTGTGTGTGTGTGTGTGTGTGTCTTTCTGTGATAGTAAATGATTGTTTGTGTATATGCCTTTCTGTATGGTATGTCATTGTGCGTGTGTTTGTCACTGTGTGTGATTGTGTGTGTGTCTCTGTGCATGTGTCTCTGTGGTGTGTGTATGTGTTAGTGAATGTGTGCGTGTGTCTGCTTGTGTCTTTTTTGTGATCGTGTGTCTGTGTTATTGTGCATGTGTGTGTGTTTGATAGTGAATGTTTGTGCGTGATTGTGTGTGTGTGCATGTGGCTGTATGTACATGTGTGTGATTGTCTATGTGTGTGTGTGTGTGATGAGAAGCTGAAGGTGTGAATGGAGAGCACAGACACTAGAGGAGACCTTGAGTTCTGCTCTGAACAGATCGATATGTCTTGGGGAAGCCGATGTCTATCAGCAGGGATCGATTTACTGTGGCGGTGCGCCCTGCGAACGTCCAAAGCTGCTGAAATAGCCTTTATGAATATTAAACCTGCCGAGGGTCGATAGCGGCCCACAATTCCACAGGAGGCAGACGGGTCACACTCCCAAACACAGACACAATCACCGACATGTCTTACACAAGAACACCTCCGGGTTGGATTTACCCCCAAATCATAACAAAGAAGGAGGAATCTCTCTTTTCCCAATATTGTCACCAAGAGAATTTGTTGACCATTAACAGTTTCACACACTTTTCACATCAACCCATATCGACAGAAAAGCACAGAATTGTTGACATTTTTGCAGATTCATTAAAAAAGAACTGAAATACCACATGGTCCTAAGCAGAGATTGATATGAACTTTTTTGATCATCAGCCACTGTGGCTAGTAGTTTTCCAACATTACTACACTCTCAGAAATAAAGGTACGTGATCTGTCACTGCGGTGGTACCTTTTCGAAAGGTACAAATTTGTACCTTAAAGGTCCATATTAATACCTCAAGGGTACATATTGGTACCTAAAAAGTACAAAAGTGTTCCCCCTAAATTTTTTAGGTACTAATATATACATTTAAGGTCCCAATATGGACCCTTCAAGTACAAATGTGTACTTTTAGAAAAGGTACCACCCCAGTGACAGCTCGCGTACCTTTATTTCTGAGAGTGTAGCCACTCGGTATTTTCACTAGCCACCATTTTGTTGTTGGGAAAATATATTTATATGCATAACTATGACTTTGACATGCTAAAATTACTTGATTTAGATTTTGTGTTATGTCCAGTAGTGTAAAGTAACTAATTACAAATACTCAAATTACTGTAATTGAGTAGTTTTTCTCAGGAATTATAATTTACTTAGTAGTTTTATAAATGTGTAGGCTACAACATTTGAAGTTACTTGTATTATTCACTTGGGTCATACTTTATTCTGATCGTCTGTTTGTTGAATTTAAGTTACATTGCATCTACATGCCAACTAAGTCTCATTAGATTGTAAGTATAAGTAGGTTGGGGTTAGGGTTAGCGTAAGATGTCATGTACTTGCAAAGTTCATTATAGTCAGTAAAATGTCTGCTGAAGGAGCATATCAACAGATATTAAGTCTACTAATACTCAAATGGACCATCAAAATAAAGTGTTACCTTCACTTGTATTACTTGAAAGATTTGATCTCCACTTTAGGGACAGAAATATGTCAAGATTTATTGAAAAAAACTGCACTTTTTTCTACACGGTTTTTCTGTTTGTCCACAGGAAAACGCAGTGCTAGGTGACTGAAACCGATACTTTCCGAAAACTCCAGCCAGGGTAAAGATTTTACAAGACTCTGGGTATGGTGTGGTCATGTGGACAACCAGAGTTTTCTCCTCATGATGTCAGCGTGCGCGCCATTTTCTTCTTTCTGATTAGCCAAAACGGCTAGGTTCACACCAAACACAGAAGACGCAAATTAGACAAATTTTGCACATTCATTGCAAACACAACACGAATTCCACGTAATTTGCACCGCAGGATGGTAATCCACCTCGCTTCTCACGTTTGCATTGACTTGTATACAATGTACTCACAAACATACTTAATTCAGTTTGGTGTGAACTCGGTATAAAAGTATCATTATCATCCCCTGTTTGTTCGGCATGCATCACAGTGTGTTTTTGCATGGTCAGTTTTTTGGTCACACTTTATTTTGGTGGTCCGTTTTTTAATTTAAGTTACATCGTAACTAATTCTGATTATAAGTAGACTGTTAGGTTGGGGTTGGGGTTAGTGTAAGTTAACATGTTTTGCAAAGTTTCTTAAAGTCAGTTAAATGTCTGTTGAAGGAGCAGTATCAACAGATATTAAACAGACAGTCAACTAATACTCAAGTGGACCATAAAATAGTGTTACCAGTTTATGTATTTATGTATTTATTTATTTTAAAGAATGCAGGGAAAGCTCAATTTACAAAAATAAGCATGTATGCGTGGACAAGGCCTTAGACAGAGTGTTTTTGCTCTATTACAGATGACAGAAGACCTCTCTGTTGTGATTAACTCTGTGTAATGATAAATACAGAACAGAAGTTAATTTGTAAATGTGACCAGGTACTGTAAATAATAAGGTGCCATGGTTGTGATGTCATAATCATGAACATGTTTGTAATTTTACATCACTTTTAAAAGTAAAACTTGCTTCTTAATTAAATAGGTAATAGGTTTTAATAAATGGCTGTTGGTTTTGAAAAATAATCCCAGCATTACCATTTTTAAACCGATATGTCTGTCTAAACATTACCAATTCACTTCTAAAATGAAGCATGCAAATATACACAGATGCTCAATAATTCATCTTCCAAAATTGAGAGGAAAAGTGGTGCACACACACACACACATAACGGGGCGAGTCCTTTAAAGTGCTGCAAATATGAAAAATTTAATCACGCCTGAGAACAAAAATTCATAAGGAAATGTATAAAATCAATATTTTATACTACTTACTGCACCTATTCTTTATTACAAACCTGTTCAGGAACAAACATTAATAATAAATGCTGACGGGGTTCTGCAGGTACAGAGTGAAAGATGGAGCTCGCGGTTCAAAAGCAATACTATTTCATTCATCTTTAAAGCATCCCGCTCTTGTTTTTTTATTTCTCCGGGAGCCATTGAAAGCTGCTCTTTTAAAACTAAAAGAGGGAAAGGAAAAACAGGCTTTGATAGATTGAATGATCCGCCGTGCCAAGTGGCTGTCAACACAAACAGCGATAAAAAAAAAAATGGGAGTGAAAATGTTCCAAACAGGAGTTTTCAAGGTTATGGGCCGTGGCGATGATTTGGAGGCAGGGGTGCAGGATCTGAGGGGCTGAACACCCTGTCCAGACACACACACACACACACACACACCCAACCAGATCTGATCCTGCACTAACATGCTGAGCTCCAGCGGACCACTGCTGAAAATCACTCAGAGTATATTCTGGGCAGGTAAAGGTCAGAGTGGACACTAACAGAACTAAATGAACGTCAAAATGGGTGCTAACACTTTACGATGACAGTACATGATTAATGATGTACTAATATGTAAACCTAACCGTACTTCATTGTAACTGGGTTCCCACACTTCTTGAAAATACTTGAATTTCACACATATGGATTCAAGGCCTGGAAAGTACTTAAAAGCAAACATACACTACCTGACAGAACTCTTGTCACCTATCCAAGATTTAGGAACAACATCAAATAATAACTAGACTTTTAGTTGATCATTTGGCATCAGAAGTAGCTTATATGAAAGGCAAAGGTCTCTAGATTATGCTTACATTAATTTGCCCAAATAAGTATGATCATGCCTTGGTTTTTAATGATTTCATTAGGACAGTAAGGACTGCATCCATACATCTCTGCAATGACTCAAATCACTGATTAATAAAGTCATCTGGAATGGCAAAGAAAGCAGGACTCTTGCAGGACTCCCAGAGTTCATCAAGAGTCTTTGGACTTCTCCATCTTACTCTATACATGCTCAATATATATATATATATATATATATATATATATATATATATATATATATATATATATATATATATATATAAAACCGCCATCCGCGCATCACTAACGTGCAAAATGTCCTGTCCATACAAAGATTTTTGGCAGTGTGAGTGAGTGAGAAAAGAATTGATGAAATTTGAGATAAGTAGTCATTGAATACATTTTGTGCCAAAACAATCATCATTGATCCTCAGTTTAGCCCACATAGACTTCTGTTGTACTCAGTGTGTCAAGAGTTTTGCAAAAGTGACTCAAGTATTGAGAAATGTGTCCTAGCATCTGTAAAAAACTGTAATAATACTGATTTCAACTGTATATTTGTATATAATGATTCACCATAAATAGTTTCCAATATACATGTTTCAGCACAGTTTATTTCATTAATAGGCAGATCTATAACAATTGGTTTTATAAAATAGTCCACACATTTTGAGGCAGGTTCTGTGATCGATTCATTCCCACTCTACCAGGTGGAATTTCTAAACTTTAATGTATTTTGGCCGGAATATAGAAAGAAGGAATTTCTAGATTCTTTAGACAACAGAAAATCATAGTCATTCTGTGTAATCCATTCTTCAGTTTTAGAAGGTGTCAGTATATCAATCAGTTCCGTTTGGTGATATGGCTTATAGATGAATGAGGATTCTTGATGCAGTGCTGTCTGAGGGATCAGAGATCATAGTTGTTCAGCTTAGGTTGTCCGTTATGTACTGAAATTCCTGCAGATTCCTTGAATATTTTAATGATGTTCTGCACTGTTGAAGATGAAATATCCAAATGTCTTCCTCTCTCTTTCTTTGGGGAACTTTTTTTTTAACATTTCAATCATTTTCTCATGTATTTGTTGGCAAACTGGTGATCCTCTGCCCATCATTGCTCCTAAAGGACTAGACCTTTCTTGGGTGGTGGATGTTGCTTTTTGTACCAAATCATAATTACAATCACCTGTTGACATCACCTGTTTCAAATCACATCATTATTTAACCAATTTATCTCATTACTAGGCCTAAACTGCTCCTGACCCAACTTTCTGGGAATATGTAGCAGGTCTAAATGACAGGAGAAGATGTATTTTACAAATAAAATTAAGTTGACCAGACAATACATGAACTATTTTGGGCTTCTATTATCTGCAATGAAACACAAGCCAAAGTAAATTTAGAAATCACTACTTTCTTTTTTTATTTGCGTTTTCCATGTCCCAACATTTTCTGATTTGGGGTTGTAGTTTATTGTTTTGCTTTTAGTTTTTCTTGATTTCTGTTTTAGTTTTGTCTGTCTTTTTGCTGTTTTGTCTTGTCCTTGTGTTTCCTGTTCCTGTCCTGTAACCTGTGAGTCCCTGGATGCTGGTATCCTGAAAAACCACAATGACTAACAAGTCTCCGCATTGATCCCACGGGCCAGATTGACCTCCTGCCTTACACCTGCAGTTCTCCACGATGGACGTCCAGCACTCTCCAGCGCCTAGACTGCATCTCTACACAGGAAGTTTGGCCAAAAGAATAATGGTTGTGCCCAACAGAGCCTAGTTACTCTCAAGGTTTTTTTTTTTTTCATTCACTTCGTCAATTGGTGAAGTTTTTTCCTAGCCGCTAGCTTGCTCGCATCGGGACTTGTGGAGCTGCACATCAATGGATTTGCTCTTGGGTGTTTGAACTTTCAGCAGTGAAATGTAATCCTGAATATAAATAAACATGAATCGAATTGTATACGTACTGAATCTTTAAAATCTTTTTAAAAAACTTGTATTCATCCTATTTACCCATGATACATATTGAAAATGTAAAATGTCATAAGATAAATTAATTTCTCTCCCTTTTCTAGTGGTCTAATAAACCTTGTATCGTACATTGTTTTTATTGACTCCTGGTGAATTGCTCCTCTTTTGTAAATCAGTTTGGATAAAAGCATCTGCTAAATGCATACATGTAAATGTACTTTAATGTACCTCAGATTTATTTCAGCAGCCTTCCTGAGTTTTTTGCTATTGACTTTCATGTCGAGTTCACCTACGGCTTTAATCCCACTGTTATTCTCATTGGCCTGTAAGGCGAGCGCTGATATATGTGTGTCTGTGTGATAATGGGCCGCTCCTCCCTTCCCTTTAACCTGCTGTTCTCCAGTGGACGACTTTAGCAGACTTTAATGGCTTCTGAATGGAGTGTTTTCATGGAGCGTTAGGCAAAGACCCTCCCCTGGATCCCGGCGCTCAGTGGCGGAGAGCAGAAGCTGATTTAATCGGACAGTCTCTCCCCTGGTAAAGCGTCCCGCTGGAGGAGAGGGGCTGATGGAACGGGCTGGTGGAGACACACATATGCTGAGCGTCACTGCCTGCTTAACTAAGACACAAGAGAAGACTAAACAATTAGGACCAATAACAATCTACCCCTTAGCCCAAAACAACAACCCAGGCTCATTGCCCTACTGAAAAAGGCTGGTTGGCTGGTTTTAGCTGGTTGACCAGCCTGGTTTTAGAGGGGTTTGGCCATTTCCAGGCTGGTTTCCAGCCATTTCCAGCCTGGTCTTAGCTGGTCAGGCTGGAAAATGACCAGCCAAAACCAGCTATGTCCAGCTTAAACCAGGCCGGTCAAGTTTGTTTTAGCTGGATTTAGCTGGTCATTTTCCAGCCTGACCAGCTAAGACCAGGCTGGAAATGGCTGGAAACCAGCCTGGAAATGGCCAAAACCCCTCTAAAACCAGGCTGGTCAACCAGCTAAAACCAGCCAATACATCTGTTTCATACATCTAATTTTTTTCTGTGTACGCATTTACAGCTTTGTCCGTACGCAATGTTTTAGTATGAATTCAATGAAAGTCTTTGTACATGAGACCCTTGGGCTAGCTAATCAAGCACTTGCTAGGCTTTCTAGAAACATCCCTGCAGGTGTATTGAAGCAATTTGAAGATAAAATCTGCAGGACACTGGCACTCCAGGAGTTTGGACATCGATGGTTTGAGTCACAGGTGTCAAACTCAGTTCCTGGAGGGCCGCAGCTCTGCACTGTTTAGTTCCAACCCAAAATAAACCAACACAATCTCACGGCAATTAGTAACTTTTTGATTTAGTGGCTTAGTGGTATGAATTCGTACGATCTAAGTCATACAATATAGTACGATTTGCTCATGCCCCAATGACGGTTAGGTTTAGGCGTAGGGTTAGGTTAGGTTAGGTTTTTAAAATCGTACAATTTCATACGACTTTACTCGAATTAACATACGAATTAGCCACTAAACTGACAAAACGTGAAATACTTGCGTTTTCTCGTGAGATCAGGCTGAAATAAACACACCTGATCAAACTAATTAAGTCCTTCAGGCTTGTATGAAACGTACAGGTAAGTGTGTTGGAGCAGGGCTGGAACTAAACTGTGCGGGGCTGCGGAGAGTTTGCACCCCTGGTTTAAGTCAATACTTTGTTTCTCTGTCCTATCAAGTGGTGCTTCAAAAGACGATGACAAACCGAGCAAAGAAATAAACCTCCTTTAATCGCCTCAAAAAAAAAACTGATAAGCACAAACTACATCCAAACCCAGGAGAGGAGGAATGTGAGATTGGCAGGCCTGGGGTCTTACTGTAGCAGTTTGTGGTTTTGGTCTCATTTCAGATGCAGTGATGTTAATTTTCAAGCGCGGATCCCATTCAGAGTGCTGGACGCTTTTCAGCATGCGAGAGATCGTGATAGCACGAGACATTATAATCTGTGAAGTATTTTCTGGTTTAGGATACTCACCAAGGACTCATTATTGTACGGCTCATAAATCATTGTCTATAGATAGCATGCAAATATTTCTTCTGCTGGCACTCATTCTCTCTTCTGAGGCCCGGGTTTGAGTTCACACGAGGTGAACCATCCTGTTTTAAACCGGTAACACGGTTTGCCATCTATTAAAATTAATTGTTTCTTGAACAATGCTGAACGTGTGCCCGGCCAATAAATTCCAGCACCTAGTTTTACTTCTAGGTTTACACTTTTTCATGTCGATTGTAAATGTTATTTTTTTCTTTTATTTGTTTGCACTTCAGACATATTCTCATGCCCTACTTACAACTCCTGTCATGGTGACTTGACAGAGAGCGTGCATATGTTAACCTACAGGATGATGGCAAAACAGTAATCTGACACAGGCGCTGTCATCTGATGGAGCCCTCATCCCCAAAAAGCGCTGACCTGTTGGTCATTCTCACTGGGCTCGGTTACTCTCCGTTAACCAGTTTCATCTCCGTTTTCATGGGAAGTGTTTAGCTTAGCTCAACGGAAAACTAATATCTCATTCATCGCATGAATGGAGTTCTGTGATCTTAATCGTGAAATGGACCATCCCAGATACCTGTGCATACACATGTTGTACTCCTGTGTACACTTTATATTGGGTTCGCTTAACACTGAATTTAATCATTTGTTACAGTGTACTTATTGTTTTAATACATGTCTTTACATTGTACTTATGATTGATTAAATACCTGCATGTAATTACATCTGTACTTTTGAAGCACTTTTGACCATGCCTTACACCTTAAATGGAGTTAACTTGTTAATAAAGTTTCAGCGGCGGAACCAGGCCGCACTTTGTCTCCTTAACCAATCATCTACTCCCTAAAACTTATTTAAGGAAGACCAGCCCTCTAGCACCGTTCTTCTCTTTTCGAACCCACCCTCCCTCCCTCTATTTCCTCACTTCCCATTCACAAACCTATAACCCCTTTTCAAATCTGCGCCTAGGTTAAATCGGGGGGTCCAATTACTCTGTAAATATTACAGAGACGATACCCCCACTCTGAGTCTCTGAGCATCATCGTAGGATCAGCCTACCTACCTGTTCACTGTTTATCCTCTTACTTCCCTTCCCCTTCATCCCACCTTTTTCTTACCATCCCTTTCATCCCTACAATAAAGTCTAGCTCAAAATGTGGCGTGGTCCATGCTGGTGAACCCACTCTCAAACCTACCTATACCACCAACCTGACCCAACCCTACCCGTATTCCACCTCAAGGCCACCAGAAGTGTTCTGCAATACATTATGAACACAATAACTACATCATTGTATTTATTTTTTGATGCAGGTACATAGTAGTTAAGGCCACCTAATATAAACTGGGCCGTACTCCTGCACTGAAAAACTCTTCAGAAGTATTCGTGGTACAGAATGATCCAGTGTATCTGTGTATGCACACTCATACTGTAGTGGATGCTGTGCAGGGAATTATCCAAAAGACCCTCCTTTTTACACTCCCTGAAGCAGCCCACGTGAAACAGGCCCTCTAACAGTAAGTACTGACCAATTTTTATTCCTTTTATCTCCAAACTGTAAAAATTTAATAAAAACAATTACATGAAATAACTTGAAGTATTTAGAGACTACAGAAAAAGATTCTGTCATTGTCAACAAAATATAGGAGAGGGCAGAACATGCAGTCTGTACAGTATAAAAAGCATTATGTCTATGGAAAGAACCCATAACACATGAAAACAATACACTCACCTGCCACTTTATTAGGTACACCTGTCCAACTGCTTGTTAATGCAAATTTTGAATCAGCCAATCACATGGCAGTAACTCAGTGTGTGTAGACATGGTGAAGACGATCTGCTGCAGTTCAAACCGAGCATCAGAATGGGGAAGAAAGGTGATTTAAGAGACTTTGAATGTGGCATGGTTGTTGGTGCCAGATGGGCTGCTCTGAGTATTTCAGAAACTGCTGATCTACTGGGATTTTCACACTCAACCATCTCTAGGGTTTACAGAGAATGGTCTAAAAAAAAGAAAATATCCAGTGAGCGGCAGTTCTGTGGGCGCAAATGCCTTGTTGATGCCAGAGGTCAGACTGCTTCCAGCTGATAGAAAGGCAACAGTAACTCAAATAACCACTCGTTACAACTGGGGTCTACAGAAGAGCATCTCTGAACACACAACACTTCTAACCTTGAGGCGGATGGGCTACAGCAGTGGAAGACCTAACCGTGTGCCACTCCTGTCAGCTAAGAACAGGAAATTGAGGCTACAATTCACACAGGCTCACCAAAACTGGACAATAGAAGATTGGAGAAACGTTGCCTGGTCTGATGAGTCTCCATTTCTGCTGCAACATTCGGATGGTCGGGTCAGAATTTGGTGTCAATAGCATGAAAGCATGGATCCATTCTGCCGTGTATCAACGGTTCAGGCTAGTGGTGGTGGTATAATAATGTGGGGGATATTTTCTTGGCACACTTTGGGCCCGTTAGTACCAATTGAACATTGTGTCAATGCCACAGCCTACCCGAGTATTGTTGCTGACCATGTTCATCCTTTTATGACCACAGTGTACCCATCTTCTGATGACTACTTTCAGCAGGTTAACGCACCATGTCATAAAGACATGACAATGAGTTCACTGTACTCAAATGGCCTCCACAGTGACCAGGTCTCAATCCAATAGAGCACCTTTGGGATGTGGTGGAACGGAAGGTTCGCATCAAGGAAACTGCATGATGCTATCTTGTCAATATGGACCAAAATCTTTGAGCAAAACTTCCAATACCTTGTTGAATCTATGCCATGAAAGATTAAGGCTGAAGGCATAAGGTGATCCAACCTGGTTCTAGTAAGGTGTACATAATAAAGTGGCCAGTGAGTGTATGTGTGTGTGTGCATTTGTGTAAATGTTGGCCTAAATGTACTTTCCTTGTTTATATTAAACAATAGGGGGATTTTTTTTTAACATTAGAGTTAGGGGACCAGACTACAATCAGACTAGTCACATATGAACCGGCTGTGGATTAAAGCTAATAACATTGAAAATAATGTTTAATTACTTACACATTCTGATTACTTCACTTCACAACACCTCCGTATATCACCAGGACCCTACTGAAAAAAACAGCCTAAACCATCCTAGGCTGGTTTGCTGGTTTTAGCTGGTCAACCAGGCTGGTTTTAGAGGGGTTTTGGCCACTTCCAGGCTGGTTTCCAGCCATTTCCAGCCTGATCTTAGCTGGTCAGCTAAAATCAGCTTGACTAGCCTAGCCAGGCTCGGAGCCCAGCCAAAACCAGCTCTGTCATTTTCCAGTCAGACCAGCTAAGACCAGGCTGGTAATGGCTGGAAACCAGCCTGAAAGTGGCCAAAACCTCTCTAAAACCAGGCTGGTCAATTCTCATTTCTATGTGTTTATATATAGTCTAAAAAACTTGCAATTCACTATCATGTGAATATATCACTACTATATGAATCACCAAGGACCACAGATTCAGAATCTTCGTTAATGTTCTACTGAAGCAGAAGAAAAAGCCACCTACATCTTAGATTACTTGAGGATGAGTAAATAAAACATGAAAAATTCATTTTGGGTGAACTATTCCTTTAAGCTTTATCAGTGACAGATACTCTACCCTAGTAATCAGTATCCCAAAGTTTGTTATTTGAGTTGAAAAAAAAATTGAAAAAAAACCTCCTGTACCTTTCTTGAACCACTAGTCTATCAGTATTTTATTCTACTTTGTTTAGAGCCGTGCCTCAGCTATTAACAGCTTTAATAGTAGTTAAATCAAGTCAAGAAGAGGTTTGATCCTTCTTCTGCATATTTCCCACTGAATGTCTAAAGCGGGGAAGGAATCATTTGGGTCTGTTTTATGATCACGGCAGGGCTTGCTAAGACTCACGGCACTGACATGATTTAGTGGCGAATCTGCTCTCCCAGAGGCCAGTCAATACATCTGAATTATTTAAATCTTCGCCTGAGTTAATTAGATATTTAATTGACTATCTGCAGACGGATGATGGCATCCATTGCATGCATAAATTCATGCAAATGGGACGGTGTTCAGGATGAGCAGGGGTGGATTTAGCAAAGCAGTTCACAGGTCAAGGGCCAATATAAGGCTGCCGGAGTCACGATGGGTCTACTCTGGTCAGATGCACTTGTAGAAATCTGAGAGATTCAGGAATGGAAATATCGGATGTGCCTTAAATTCAATCCAACATTTTAAGAATATATATTAACTCCTTAGGCCTCTCAAGCTAAAATTTGCAGCTTGATGTTGATTAAATGAGATTTTAAACTTGGTAGCAAGTACTTATACTGACGTTGCTACTGCCACCGTTTAAATCCCGCATCTATCACCGGTGCAGAAATCAACAGAGCAACTGGGTTGTACCATATGTTGCCAGATTAAGGTAAAAAAGGTTTCAAGATTTAAATATTTTGTCAATTGTTTGAGGTGATGAGATTCATACAAGATCTGGCAACTTGACAAACATGGAAAAAAGGTGATTTTTTCGTAACTAGATTGGGCCGTACAAACTACGGGGGTTAGTCAACCATTTGTGACTGGCAGGAAACAGCATGTTCAGAATTGAGATTTGTTTTCAGTTGTTAAAGGGATAGTTCACCCAAAAATGAAAATTTCCTATTAATTTACTCACTCACTGGTCATCCAAGGGATTTTTTTTCTGAAGTAGAGGATTAAAGAATATTTTGAGTTGAATCCGTGGCCCTTATTACTGCTATAATGGCAGTGAACAGTTTAAGGTTTTTTATATTAAAAATGAACATATATAAATGAGTCCAAATCAATATCTGTCGCTCCTGATGACACACTAGCCGCGTTTCCACTATCGCGCCTAAAGCGAGCGAGCCAGGGCGAGCCAAGGCCAGTCGCGTTTCCACTATCACTTCCGGGGTGTAATCAGGCCAAAGCGGGGCTTCCTTGGGGCCAGCGTGCGGCCTTTTTTGGCCCGCCGAATACCTTGGGCCAAGGAGGGCCAACTGGGGTTTCGGGGCGGGGTTACGTACAAAGGCGGAGTTTTCCTGTCAGGTAAAGAGGAGACAAGATGCTTTCTTCCCTTACATTTGTTTTGCTATCGCGCTTGATCAACTCACTAAGAAAAATCTGTGTTCGAAGTAAATGCCGCCGAACTCGAATGTCCTTATCCAGGGATCACTGTCTGGCCTTACACCAACAGACCACAAACAGTAAAAAAGCAATCGCTTCGGTGTTCTCCATCTTCCAGCTCTCGTAGTGATGCCAGGTTGTGTTTGTGGTTATAATTTGAGTTTTTTGTTCCCGCTGAAGTGGGCGGGTTGTGTGACGGGTTGTGTGACGTTTGATTCGGGGGACGTTCTGGGGGCGGTGTTTGCGTGACGCGCTGCGAGCAACTAGCCCGACAGTGGAAACGCGACATGATTTCGGCCTCATTTCTCAACCTCCCGGGCTATTGGCCCGGCCTGGCCCGATTAAAGCCCTGGCTCGCACTGGCCCGATAGTGGAAATGCGGCTGCCGAGGTCTTGCAAAACAAAACAATTGCTCCATGTAAGAAATTGGACATTATTTACAATATTATTGGCTTTAATCCACAGCCTGGTCAAACAGTTCTTGGTGCACATGCGACTGTAGTCCGAATGTAGTCCAGTCTCTTTTGATAATGAAAGCACAAGAGCGCGCTTGGACGGGAGGTCAGGTGACGCTTTGTTGATCGTCGTCAACAACTCAACTATCCCTTTAACAACTGAACAATGTCTTTCACTACCGGTCACAACTACCACAAAAATTTAGATGTAGATATATACTGATCTGAAGTAAAAGCTGATCTGTTCATATGACATTGACACATTTTAAATACATCAAAACAATATATTTTTCATAAAAATGTTTAATTTATTGCCGAAATCCAATAATAAAATTGTTATAGCTTCCAGAAACAATAACAGAAAAGACACACAGACACGGTTGCAATTGTGAGCTGTGGAATTTTAACATCTTTACAGTTGAAGTAGTTTATTTTCAGTAATAAACCTGCATCCTGCATTTGACAAATTGAGATCCATTCACCATAGTGTGTGCGAGAAATTACCTTTTCCACTGAATCACAATATTTGACCCATGGAAGTGATTTCTTTGGATATGTCATCATCAATTCATTCATTTTCTTTTCGGCTTAGTCCCTTTATTAATCACCACAGCGGAACGAACCGCCAACTTATCCAGCACATGTTTAAAGCAGCTTTTGCCCTTCCAGCCACAACCCATCTCTGGAAAACATCCATACACTCTCATTCACACACATAGACTACAGACAATTTAGCCTTCCCAATTCACCTGTACCACATGTGTTTGGACTAGAAACCACAGCACCTGGAGGAAACCCACACGAACGCAGGGAGAACATGCAAACTCCACACAGAAACACCAACTGACCCAGCTGGTGCAAAAAAAAAACAGCGACCTTCTTGCTGTGAGGCGACACGACTACCTACTGCGCCACTGCGTCGCACGTCATCAATGTTTAATAAATATATATAAATATATATAAATATATATATATATATATATATATATATATATATATATATATATATATATATATATATATATATATATATATATACTACCTAATAAAGTGGCCAGCGAGTGTATTTACTAAATACTGATCGTAAGAAAGCACAATGAGAGAGTCTTAGTTTGCGACTTATCAGTGTGATATAATTCAGAATAAACAAAGAATACAAGGTATTTACCCCTATGAAAGGTTTATAATAAGTCTTGTTTTTCCTTTTGACATAAAATAAATTTGCACTGGCAGATTATTTAGCTTGTTTTAAGACACATTGTTTTTGACATTTTATTTCTTAAAATAATCTCAATGCTAGTCTTGCTGATCTCAGTGCTGGTCCAGTAAACAAAGCACCGTGAATCTAGTTGGATTATCTTAAATTATTCTAGTAGGATTTTATAAACTGCACAGCACCCCAATATTCACAGATAAAATTCAGGCTAACTTTAGCATACAATTACACATTACATAAACAAAAATCATACAAAATTCAATTCGTTTCAAGATAGCATTAAAGTCTTTTAAATAAGTTTTAAGGGCCTTAAATTTCTCTATATTGATTTATACATTTTAAATACATTGTAAGACCCCATGGACACCCTGCAAGAATGTCAAATATTTAAAGATGTGATTCAGATATAGGGCAGCTCTACCCTCCCCAAACTAAAGAAGCCAAAAGAGACAATAACAGAACTGACCACCAGAAATAGAGAACAAACCTTGAAGCAAACCAGGCTCAGACGGGAGACCAGTTCTGATCTGCCCAAACCAATGAATGAATAACGTAGAGCTGAAGTTTAGTCTGAAGAACAGTAGATGCAGGTCTCATCAGTCCTAAGATGATGCTTTCAAGGCTGTGTGTTAAAGAGTCATACCATCGCCATGATCTTTACAGTCCTGAGGGATGATCTCATTGATGTCTTTGCTAACCATGAGGGCCTGTGTTTTGGTCCACTGTCTGGTCTGAATGCCGACCAGATTAATCAATATCCAATGTTGTTCCAAAAACAACACCAGTGGTTGTTTTTGGAAGTGATCCCAGTTTCAGTTTTCCCAATTAATGTAGCCTAACAATGGGATTTGAGGTTTAAGATTGTGTTTATGTGTTATCTGTACGCTAGTGCAAAGAGATGTGTGTTTAATCTAGATTTACACTAACAAATTGTGTCTGCCTCCCGAACTGTGTTGGGAAGACTCTTCCTGTAATCATACAGGTCTCTTCTAGGATGTCAGACCACTCTTCTTCTACTACTCTTGGTCTTTGAGATATGAAGAATAACTTCTTTAGCTAATGTTTTGAGATATAGACTCATTGCAAGCCACTTTGCTTGCTTTCCTAAAACCCTTTTATGGGGTCTTTTTGAAGTAGGCTTTGGGTCAGTGTTCTGCTTTTATGGGGTCTTTTTGAAGTAGGCTTTGGGTCAGTGTTCTGCTTTTATGGGGTCTTTTTGAAGTAAGCTTTGGGTCAGTGTTCTGCTGTGAGAGCAATGATCTCTGACCCTTATTTCTGATACTGGGCTCCACACTTTTATAAAGCCACACACATTCAAAACATTCAACTAAGCTAAACAAAGCAACCCCAAAACGTGAGTAAATCTCCAACAGGTCTGCTGTAGGGGCCATGTTCTTTTCTTTAAATAGGCCTCATTTCATTTTCTAAAATGGTAAAATGCTGTGCTTTACCAAAAGACATTATTTTAGTAATATTTTACCTATGTGGTTTTATTTGTTTCTATATTAGTAGCAGGACCCTGCTGAAAAATCCAACTTAAACCAGCCTAGGCTGGTTGGCTGGTTTTAGCTGGTTGACCAGCCTGGTTTTAGAGGGGTTTTGGCCATTTTCAGGCTGGTTTCCAGTCATTTCCAGCCTGGTCTTAGCTGGTCAGGCTGGAAAATGACCAGCTAAGTCCAGCAAAACCAGCTTGACCAGCCTGGTTTAAGCTGGAAATAACTGGTTTTGGCTGGACTCTCAGCCTGGCTAGGCTGGTCAAGCTGGTTTTAGCCGGTCATCTCCCAGCCTGACCAGCTAAGACCAGGCTGGAAATGGCTGGAATCCAGCCTGGAAATGCTCAAAACCCCTCTAAAACCAGGCTGGTCTAACAGCTAAAACCAGCCAACCTGGTTTAAGCTGGATTTTTCAGCAGGGGAGTCACAAACCAAAGCAGCTGTGAGTTGACACTCTGGACAAAGAAACATCTCTGGAGATGGACTCAGAACCTTCTGATTTCTCATGCTCAATAATTTGCGGTTCTCCAAACCTCAAACAATCACTTGCTTTTCTTTCTTTTCTTCATACTCAGTGTGGTACACACAACGCAAAGGTTGAGTCAACTTTTTGTTCCAATGCAAACTAAAGAAATAAACACAAGAACACCACAGCATTTTGTATTTGCAACAGTTTTCTGGGAGAGGTAGTGCATTATCTGAGGGATACCATTGATTTTGACCATGACTGTATACAAAAAGCCAGCAAAAACTTTCTTCATCATAGAAGTGGACTGTGTCTCCAGGCTAGTGTGAGTTCTGCACTCTCACAAGAGCTGAATCTGTTTAAACTAAACATCAATCTCTCATTTACATTGTATTTGTTGTTATTTCTGGTAAGAAATTTGTGAAATTGCAGAACTTTGTTGGAAAGAACTCTGAACAAAGCTACCATGACCCTTCACACCAATGATCATTTTATTTAAGGGACTTTTCCACTGCATGATACGGCGTGGCTCAGTATGACTCACTTTTGGGGGCTTTTCCAAATGTTTTTGTTCCTAATATCTTGCGCTTTTAGTACCACCTTATGTGAGATTCAAAGCGAGCCATACCATTACCAAAATGCGACATGTATAGAATTATAATCACTGATTATTCCTAGAGAATCGTCACTACCAGCATAACTGGATTTGCAACACAAGACACAAAACCATCGATATTTACCGTAATTATTCAGCAATTGTCACTGCTGTATTGTTGGTTCACACAACTAACCCATCTTTTTACGCTGCAAGAAAAATACACCTGAAATGGTGGCATTGCGGACTGTAGAAAAGTTCTAGACTTTACACATAGGTAGCCTAGGAATGGACCCAAAGCCGATTGGGAGGACCCGAAATGAAAAAAAGTTTTCAGGAAGTAACTTCAATGGGAGTTCCAGAACTATAGTGATAATTCAACACACTTTCATATTGATTTGAAAATATTGCTTCTTACCTATAAAGCTTTAAATAATCTAGCTCCTGTTTATCTAACCAATCTTCTGTCTCGCAACAATCCAACATGCTCTTTAAGATCTCAAAAGTCAGGGCTTCTGGTAGTACCTAGAACAGCAAAGTCAAGTAAAGGGGGTCGAGCCTTCTCATTTATGGCTCCTAAACTCTGGAATAGCCTTCCTGATAATGTCCGAGGCTCAGACACAGTCTCGCAGTTCAAAACTAGATTAAAGACCTATCTGTTCAGTAAAGTATACACTCAATGCATCACATAACAGTATGATGCATGAATGTGCTCCACGCAGGTTTTTGCATCTTGTTTATATAGTTAGACAAATTTTTATTTTATATTTCCACCTGGGGATACTCATACCGAGGCCCCCAGAGACTATGCAGCGTCACTGATGCGATCCAAAACCAGCGACGAGATGATCCCAAAGTTTCCATAATTCTGGACCAGGCCGTATCCTGAGCAGCTGCTGTGGTGGTCATGGAGGAGTGGAGAGCATGAGACTGATTCCTGTGACGTTTCAGGGACAGATGAGTCTCACTGACGTCCAGCTTCCCCAGCCTCCGGTGCTTAGACTGCAGCTCTGCACAAGACGTTTGGCCATAGGAGAATTGGTCGTGCCCAACTGAGCCTGGCTTCTCTCAAGGTTTTTTAATTCTTCACTTTTGCCAATTGGTGACATTTTTTTCTCGCAGCTGTCGGCACTGGCTTGCTAGGTTCGGGACCAGTGGAGCATCGATGGATTTGCTCTCCAGCGTTTGGACTCTCAGTAGTGAATACTAAACCACACTGAACTGAACTAAGTTAAACAGCCACTTTCATGTATTTCGATAAAATATGAATTAACATTTTGTAAATCCAGCAGCTCTGAACTCTTTCTACTGCAGCATGGTGACACCCATCAACTAGTCATAGATTAGATAATATGATTATTATTAAACTTTTAAATGGCGAAATGACATGTTCTTATACAGTGGAAGTCAGAGTTATTAGCCCGCCCTTTGAATTTTTTCTTTTTTAAATATTTCCCAAATGATGTTTAACAGAGCAAGGAAATTTTCACTGTATGTCTGATAATATTTTTTCTTCTGGAGAAATTCTGATTTGTTTTACTTCGGATAGAATAAAAGCAGTTTTTAATTTTTTTTAAACCCATTTTAAGGTCAAAATTATTAGCCCCTTTAAGCTAATTTTTTTTTCAATAGTCAACAGAGCAAACCATCATTATACAGTAACAT
Source organism: Danio aesculapii (assembly GCF_903798145.1). NCBI lineage: Eukaryota > Metazoa > Chordata > Actinopteri > Cypriniformes > Danionidae > Danio > Danio aesculapii. The sequence goes on from NC_079457.1 coordinate 46,225,784, forward strand.
GCCTAATTACCCTAACTTGCCTAGTTAACCTAATTAATAAGCCTTTAAATGTCACTTTAAGCTGTATAGAAGTGTCTTGAAAAATATCTAGTCAAATATTATTTACTGTCATCATGGCAAAGATAAAATAAAACAGTTATTAGAAATTAGTTATTAAAACTATTATGTTTAGAAATGTGTTGAAGAAATCTTTTCGCAGTTAAACAGAAATTGGGTAGAAAAATAAAAAAGAGGCTAAAAATTCAGGGGGGCTAATAATTCTGAGTTCAACTGTGTATATATATGAGAACAGGAATATCAGACATTTCGAATATATATATATATATATATATATATATATATATATATATATATATATATATATACAGTATATCATCAGGACTGCAATGTTGAATGATAATCAATGAGTAGCCATGGAAAGTTTACAGCGATGGATTCTAAAATAATGGTCACATTAAAAAACGTATTTAAAACTTCTGTATGAAAGGGATAAATCTCAATCATAATTTTGTTTTGCAGGGGGGATTTTTTATATTTTCATATTCATAGGACTTTTTTTGCTTTAAGCCCTTCAGTTTGTACAGAAATCCATGAAAGCTTCTTTAGGAAATTAAGACAGTTCTCATTGGATGGACATGAGGGCTACATAAAAAGACATTTCTGTTTTTGTTTGGAAGCCATGTTGTTTTGACATCTTCATTGGGAACCAATTGAATTCTGCAGATTTGCCTCAGTTTTGAACAAAAGACTTGATGGAATGATGCTTTGACAACGCTTGGCATGATCTATCATCTCCTGACAGAGTGAAAATGAGCATCTCCCAATCACGCTCCCTTGTTGTTGGTGTTATTGTTAGTGCCTCCGTCACCCTCCCCGAGCGGCCCATCTTTCCCCACACCTCGTCTTCTGGTTTTCACCCCCCCCATCCTGTCTGTCAGGTGTTTGGTGTCGTTGTCGTTCACCCGCTACACCTCCCTCCATCAGTGGCTTCAATGAACTCCTGATTCAGAAGGTCCCGCTCTCTCTTTGTCCTCGGTTTCATTCTCTCCTCAGGTAAAATAGTGATGGATATTTTATGAATCGCAATGAAAAATTCATTCAGGTTGCGAAATGAAAAAAAAAAGACAGCATAAACACTCGGCATCTCCCAGTCATCACTCCGGCTGTGTGTCTTCACCTGGTCAGGGTGTAGTTATCTGTCTGCTTTCCCCTGTTCGGCCTAATTGCTTAATTTGACCTGCTTTCTCATCAATTAAAAGCCTGTCAGCGGCTGACGGATGGCTGGAAGGATCAGTAGGCCGATCGATGACTCTGATCAATGATTGAATGGATCGATAAGTGAATGCAAGTGAATGAGATAGAAAAAGGAAATTAGTCCGATGTCTGGGAAAGAAAAGAATGAGCAGATTAGGCAGGCCTTAGTGAGAGCCTTTCTCTGTTCAACATCTACAAAGAGCTTTACTGTACGCCGTCAATAGGACGATAAAAATCAACACGTTCGAATTTAAATGAAATGGCGGAAAATTCTGAGTTTAGGTTCTAAAATGCTATAAATCCATTACTTTTCAGCAAAACAGCGGAGGCACGGTGGCTCAATGCTTAGCACTGTCGCCTTACAACAAGAAGGTCACAGGTTCGAGTCTCAGCTGCGTCATTTGCAACCCAGGCTCATTCTGAAATCATAGTCCCATGGACGTTTCTGGAGACTGCGAAGTACGGGGTGGTATGACGCCGTTCCTTTTCACGCTTACTGGCTGACCGCTTACCTTCGTGTGGAGGGCTTTCCCACCACAACCAGTTTGTCCGGATAGCTCGTCGTGTCTGTCAGCGGACTTGAGATGCAGATCACGATGACCGGGTTCGAGTCTGGGGAACAGCGGGTCCAGATATCAGGTAAGACGAAAACAGAACCCAAAAAATAAAGTGAACAAGTCCATAACAGGGTGAGAATGTGGCAAAATCCGAAAACGTGGTAAAAAAATCAGACAAGGTTGGCGCCAATAGCCTAGTGGTTAGTGCGTCGACACATAGCACCAAGGTGCTCACGGTGACCCGAGTTCGATTCCCAGCTCGAGGTCCTTTGCCAATCCTTTCCCTATCTTTGCTCCCCATACTTTCCTGTCTGTAAAATCTCCACTGTCCTATCCAAATAAAGGTGAAAACCCCTAAAAATAATTATAAAATAAAAATTAAATTAAAAAGTCATACAAGGGCTTTTCTTGTTCTGGAAGGCTTTTGTAAATTGTTGGTTGGGTTTAGGGAAGTAAGCGGGCGGGCGGGCAGGTCAATCGTTACAACTGGTTGGGTTTAGGGAAGGAGGAGGGTGGGTCGACCGATTGGCCGGTCATCCAGTCAATCATTCAGTCAGTCAGACAGACAGACTGTCATTCGACAGCGGCCTCTGGTGGGTTTACGTGAGAACAGCGTGGGTGCGAACGGCACTCAGCGAGAGATGTTTGAGATGCAAAAAAGCGCACACAGCAGCCTCTTGCGCATTCCCGAAAACAAAAACTGCCCAAATCACATCTCCAGGAACGTATTTCGCGGTCTCCAGAAATGTCCACGGGACTACGTTTTCAGAATGAGCCTGGGTTGGTCAGTTGGCATTTCTCTGTGGAGTTTGCATGTTCTCCCTGTGTTGGCGTGGGTTTCCTCCGGGTGCTACAGTTTCCCCCACAGTTTAAAGATATGCGCTATAGGTGAATTGAATAAATTAATTGTCCATAGTGTATGAGTGTGTATGGGTGTATCCTAACACTGGGTTGCAGCTGGAAGGGCATCCATTGCGTAAAACATATGCTGTAATAGTTGGTGGTTCATTCCACCGTGGCGACCTCTGAAATAGATACTAAGCCGAAGGAAAATGATTTAATGAAAATCCAGATTTTGAATTTCAAATATTCATTCATTCATACATTTTTTTTTCGGCTTAGTCCCTTTATTAATCAGGGGTCACCACAGCGGAATGAATCGCCAACTTATTCAGCATATGTTATATGCAGCAGAGCTTCCAGCTGCAAAACAAATGCTTTATACACATAAATACTTGTGTATAATATTCATTACTAACCTTTCTATGAACATGATTTGATTATAACTGCAGATCATTGATGATAGCCTACTGTAACGTCTGCAATTATATCAAATAAATAAATAAATGCAACATATATGAACACATACAGCCCCTTTCACTCTCCGATATGTTACCAACTACAGAAAAACTACACACAGCACACATTTAATCCTTATTTGGGTTCAAAAACAACACGCAACATAGCCCACAGTAAATGCAAACCTCTCATTTGTATCTTGAATCTTCGCCAGCACATGTAACCTCTGTTAGAAAGTAATTCCGTCATTCCGAGTTCATGATAGTCCAAAAGGCGATAATAAACATGGCAGTTTGTTCATGATTCAGGTTGCTCCTTTTCTTTTCTGAAAGGATCAGATGTCAGAAGCGCTTCAATAATCAGGCGCACGTTATTATCATCAGCTCAAGAAGTTTGTTATTTTTAAATATAGACGTGACCACTCGCACTTTTAGATGGCCTTGTAAAACAAAAACAGGACACGGCAGATTTTGTTCTTCTTGGGTTTGTGGCTGTACATCAGGACAATGACAAGGTTTGTTTGAGCTCGGGTCAACCATGGCTCGTTATTATATGCATATAGTATTACGGTGTAATGTCTCGGCTGTGTATTTAAAACATGGCGGTTCCTTTGTTTTCATTCTGGCTAGCTCCACGAGTGAGTGACATTACTCTGTAACCAATCAGAGTGTAGCTCTACCTTTTGGTATCCTTTCTCGTGTTTGGTACCCTTTCGAAAGGGTGCCGAAAAAGTGGTACTTTTGACAGGGGAAACGGCCATAAAAGCATACCGAACTGTACCGTACCACTCAGTGGAAACGGGCCATAAAAGCTTCCAATTTAAGCTTCGGACGGGGTCTTCGCCAAAGAAATATTATGTTTTGTTAAATGATACTTTTATCAAATAATACTCAACAAATAAATGTAATGCAATATCATATTTATCTCCTTGATCTTAGTAGAACATGCAAACTGCATACAGAAATGACAACTGACCCAGCCGAGACTCGAACCATGATGTGGTTTTTGTGAAGTTTGAAGGTGGGGAAAACCTGACTAATAGTGAGTTTTCATTGTGGAGCAGCTCCACCAACACAAGCAGAAACAAACCCGAGAGTGTACACAAGTGTGTGTAAAAGAGAACGACTGAAAACACACATCAATGGAAAGATCTGAGGAGCCGACAGAGTTCAAATGTTTACAGCAACAAGGCACACACACGGGAATTACACAAGGAAAATTTAACAGTGCTCACATAGCGCGGACAGAATAAATGCTTCTCCTCCAGGTACGATGGGAAAATATATAAAAGAAACATTTAAAAAGATGAACATAATCAGACGTAAACACTTTTCTGGTGCTTTCATGTAGACGTTTGCACTGTGAAGCTCTTAAATTCCACGATGTTCTACTTCATCACCTTGCTTTAATTAAACGCCACTAGAGAATTACATTCAGTCCAATTATATTTTCAAAGGAGATCTAGAGATGGACACATGCACGGCTTTCCCCTTGAGACAAATATAATGAGAGAGAGCCGAGGAGCACTAAAAGATATGAGTAAACACACGCACACACTCACACGCAGTACTTGATTCGTAACAGTGTCGGGCTAATGCTTTACATGAACAGGTACTTGTTAAATTAACCTGCTAATTTCTATGTATAGTTTTGAGATATTTTGCATTCTACAACAAAGTAGTTCTGTAAAAAAAAATGTAGTATTTACCCAGAAATGTAACAATTTGGGCCAAAAATATATCAGAAAGTGTTTCCTGCTATTGTGAGACTTGTGCAAATACACTAAACGCATATTAAAAGTCAGGAAACATACTTCCTTGTGGTAGCCGTTTGTCTACAGCAGTGCTATTTTAGTATGATTTATATACCCATAAAGAGTTTACTATTACTTCGTTTTATTAATCCAATAGGGCTTGATGATGGCGACACGGTAGCTCAGTGGTTAGCATTGTCACCTTACAGCAAGAAGGTCGCTGGTTTGAGCCCCGGGTGGGTCAGTTGGCATTTCTATGTGGGGTTTGCATCTTCTCCTCATGTGTTCTGTCGATTTCTTCTACCTTGTCAGATTGTCCTACCTCCCTTCAAAAAGTTCCCATTCATCAGAGTTTGCTACCAGTGTAAATTTTAATGTGGAGTAGTGTGATATGAAGCTGTAATATCCCCCTAACCTACCTAACCCCTAACCCCAATCTCAGAACCATTCAAATACAGTGTTGGTAGCATAATCTGATGGGTAGGATCAAATGTCAGGACACCGGTTTCCCCCACAGTCCAAACACATGCGCTATAGGTCAATTGGATGAACTAAAATTGCCGTAGTGTATGGGTGTGTGTGTGTGAATGAGTGTGGATGGGTGTTTCCCAATACTGGGTTGCAGCTGGAAGGGCATCCGTTATGTAAAATAGATGGTAGATAAGTTGGCGGTTCATGTGGCGACCCCAGGGACTAAGCCGAAGGAAAATGAATGAATGAAAGTGCTTGATGATGATTAGTAGTAGTACTACTGTTATTATTAGTAGTTTTAGTGTTTTATGTCAGTTAGTTGCCAACACACACACACATGTTGGTATTGGTGGTTTACAGGGACTCTCAGTAGGCGTAATGTCATTTATACATTATACATATACTGTTGAAACCACTTATTATATGGACCTACCCTACCTCTGTCCCTAAACCAAACCCTCACAGGAAACCTGTGGCAATGTTTGAATGTCATAAGACATTATTAAGCATGATTTTAAAGCGTTTTGACTTTTTGAATTACAAGGACATCAGGTATGTCCTCATAAACCACCTCAATGGTGTAATCCCATGTCATTATACAAATGTCTGACCTTGTAAACCACAAAAAACAGTATACAAACATGCGCACACACTTGTACAGCTGTCTTTATGGGGACTTCCCATAGACATTATGATGTTTCTACTGTACAGACTGTATATTCTTTCAACAACCCTAACCCTAAACCTAACCCACGCAGGAAACAATCTGCGTTTTTTAAATTGTATGTGATTTATGAATTATTTTTCTCTTGTGAACGAAAAGAACTAACAAAAAAGCACCCACAAGGTCCAAATGTGCTGGTATTGCTATACTAGTGGGGAGATTTGGTCTGCAAAATGCAAGGAATACAAGATACACACACACAGTACTGAAAAGCAACATAACATGCAAATTAAGGAATATTTATGAAATGTTTAAAAGCTAGGTGGAAGGAAAAGTTGAAAAAGTAAAATATAACACAACCATGATTATGAATCTCATTTGTAAGGCATGATATATTCCATGGATTCCATCATTCATATTAGAATGCAAGAAAAAATAACATTCAGGATTTCGGCTATTTCTGAAACTGGTGGGAAAATGTCCTTCTTCATTGTGTACATCAGTCAAAAGCATGAGTACGCAGTCATTCTTCACAAACACTTCTAACAGGACACAAAAGGCCTCCTTTTCATGTAATGACCTCCTCGCCCACACCTTAACTTCAATAAAAACACCATATTTATAAAGCTTACCTGCGGTCCATCCTGGCTGCGCACAGTGAATATCTCAATACGTGTACACTTTAAAGAGCTTGCAGATCTCTGTCTATCTTGACTTCTAGTTGATCATTTGGTATCAGAAGTGGCTTAAATGAGAGACAAAAACCTCTAGATTATGCTTAATTTAGCTAAATAAAATATGATCATGCCTTGATTTCAGGGGCAGACTGGGATTAAAAATCAACCCTGGCACTGTAGCCACACCAGCCCACATTACCACAACGACACAGCCCCATCCACGGACACGCACATTCACTACTTATATTGGTGTACAAATGGTAAAATATTATACCATATATGTAATAGATATTTAAACATTTAATGTATGTGACTGGAACAAAAACAACCCATTTGTAACAAATTTATACTTGCAGTCATTTTATTCATTCATTTTCTTTTCGGTTTAGTCCCTTTATTAATCTGAGATCGCCACAGCGGAATGAACCGCCAACTTATCCAGCACGTTTTACGCAGCGGATACCCAATTCACCTATAGCACATGTGTTTGTGTTTCGCTGTTTGTTTGACATTCTTGCCAGATTTTGATTATGTCCACGTAACCTCTGATTGGGTCGGCCCATCTCGAAACCAGCCGGCCATTTATTATTATTATTACTATTATCATCATCATCATCATTATATTCACATCTTGTAAGAGATAAAAGCTGCCTGCATGTAATAACAATACATATTTTAAAAAATAATAAAAAAATAGCATACCGGCCCACAATTAAAAAATGGTCCGGCCCTTCTGGCATTTGCCAGAACTGCCAGATGGCCAGTCGGCCCCAGCTTGATTTTGAATTATTTAATTAGGACTGTAAGGTTAGACTTTGCTTAGACAAAAGTCTTGTCACTTAAAAGAAATAATCTAAAGTTTAGAAGTCTGTATGCAGTGGAAACAGAACGAATATTGTGTCAGACTCCATCATGAGCTTGGAGGACTGCATCCATACATCTCTGCAATGACTCAAATCACTGATTAATAAAGTCATCTGGAATGGCAAAGGAAGCGTTCTTGCAGGACTCCCAGAGTTCATCAAGAGTCTTTGGATTCATCTTTAATGCCTCCTCCATCTTACGCTAGACATGCTCAATAATGTTCATGTCTGGTGATTGGGCTGGCCAATCCTGGAGCAGCTTGAACTTCTTTGCTTTCAGGAACTTTGATGTGGAGGCTGAAGTATGAGAAGGAGCGCTATCCTGCTGGAGAACTTGCCCTCTTCTGTGGTTTGTAATGTAATGGGCAGCACAAATGTCTTGAGCTACGTCAGGTTGTTGATTTTACCATGAACTCTGCAGATCTCTCGCACGCCCCCATACTGAATGTAACTCCAAACCATGATTTTTCCTTCACCAAACTTGACCGATTTCTGTGAGAATCTTGGGTCCAAGCGGGGTTCTGATTCATCAGAAAAATCTACCTTCTGACACTTTTCCAAATGATCAACTAGAAGACAAATTATTATTTGTTGCTCTTACATTTGGGATCGACGACAAGCCTTTTGTCAGGTAGTGTACTGTTGGGTTCCAATAGAGAGGAAAAATCCAATAGAGAGGAGAAATACAGAAATCCTTTATGTAATGATTCTAGAATTGATTATGAAAATGTGATTTGAAAAGGGTAATGGGATGAATAAAAGGTGGGTTTAGGTCAGTTGAGCCACTTTTTATCTTTCCTTTTTATACAAATGAACTGCATCCTACATCAATACTTGAATGCATCCTACATCAATGGCTATATAATATAAAATAACAGTGCAGTTTGGCGGCACGGTGGCTCAGTGGTTAACAAAACAACAAGAAGGTCACTAATTGGCAGTTATCATTTCAGTGTGGAGGTTTTTGCATGTTCTTCCCGTGTTCGCGTGGGTTTCCTCCGGGTGCTCCAATTTCCCCCACAGTCCAAACACATGCGCTATAGGGAAATTGGGTAAGCTAAATTTCTGTAGTCTGTAGTGTATGTGTGTGAACCATAGACTGTAAAATATATGGACGTAGTATCCGTGACGTCACCCATAGGTTTCTGAACACTGCAAAAGAAGCTACAAGTAGGCGCGGCCAACCGTCGCCATTTTGTTCGCGCGTCATCGCACCCACGGCGGGATACCAAACAAGGGCAAAGAGGCGGAGAGTGAGCGGAGCTACAGACACCTGCTGGCACTTTGCTTAGACCTGGCAGACAGACTTTACTTTGGGAGAAACGCTTGATACTTTATTACCTGCGACTCGTTTGTGTTCTGACCACATGTGCTTGGCTGTACTCTATATCAATAAAGTGTTTAGACTTTTAAAAACACTGTAGTAACACATTGAGCCACTAAACATTGTTCTTATGACGTTTTTCTACAGGAGGAAAACGCGAATTACTTCCAAACACTTTAAATATAGTCTGTGTTAGTAAATGCAAGACTATTGATGAAATCCAGCATAACACTGTATGACAACGCTTCAGATCACTGTTCTAGAGCCTACAGCTAATCAATCTGTCAGATTCTGGAGGGCATTACAGCTCTAAAGAAAAATATTAATGATAAATGATCTTAAATAAAACAAATACATTTATAGAGATGGTATACAAGCATATAACTTTCTTCACATGGGAAACGGAGACCACGTGAATGGTTTGTGAGCACAATTAAGTGCACACAGCATCCCATATCATCTGATAATTGTAAGAAATAAGTCCAAAAGGCAGCCTGTGTGTAAAAGCCACATTACACAACACAAAAATACGATGAATATGCCGAGATCAGTGGCTAATCTGCCGGATTCAGCTGAGGTGAAGTGACGGCGACCAGCGAGACCTAGCTGTCACTCAAGTGGCCACGCCCTTAATTATGCAAACTTAATATAACCTAATATAAAGGAAACGGATGAGTTATAAAAAAATTCACCCCCCTCACAGTTGTCATGGAGGGTAATAATAGCTATATGAACAAAAATGGTTCTTTGTACCAGGCTGTAAACACCTTTTTTTCTGCTGTAAAGTCGGCCATTCTAACAGTGGGCTCAATTAAAATTTGCTCTATTATGGAGCCAGGACTAGCGGAATTTTGATGAATTGCAGTTTCAGTTACTTCCGTATTGGCTTCCCGAGTAAGAGCGGGAGGTTGCCGCTTGGTGTGAACGAGTGTGTATGGATGTTTCCAAGTAATGGGTTGCAGTTGGAAGGGCATCCGCTGTGTATAACATGTGCTGGATAAGTTGGCGGTTCATTCCGCTGTGGCAACCCCTTTTTAATATATGGACGTAGCTGAAAAGAAATGGAATGTATGAATAAGACACACACAATACATCTATTGGTTTGTTTGATTTGATTAGAGGATAGATCAATAGTTGGCCAAGATACAACTATTTTAAAATATGGAATCTGAACGTTCAAATAAAGCCTAAATAAGTGTTCATACATTGTATATTACATTAATACAATTTTGAATTTTGATATAATTTTGGAGGGAAATTTACAAAGTGTATTCTCGTAAGATTTTTACTTTATCAATAATTCTGACTTTTTATTCTTTGGTTATTCCAACAAATAAATCTGTGCAATTTCAGATTGCAGTCCAAGTTCACATATTATATGATTGTTTGGATACAGAATTTTTATTTTATTTTGTATTATTTGTGTATTGCTCATTGTGACCTCTGCCAAAGCACTCCAGGTGGAGTTTTGCTAGCCATGCTCAAAATAAAACTGATTGCCAAAATACACAAAAGAAAAATATCTACTGTTGATTTTTGCTCCTTCAAACTCTTTTTTTTTTCTCTAACAGTCCTTAAATCAATGGAGAATCAGCTGGAGACTTCTGCTCCTGTCCTGTCAAATCCAATGAAAGAAAAGTCTAGACTGCTGAAAAAGGGCCACAGAGCCGAAGCCGCAGCCTAGACCCACCTCCGCCTGAAGACCAATTTGGTACGGACATGTTCAAGAGTCAATACCACTTTGTGATATTAAAGATCAATTGAATTGTAAGACTCATATAGCTGCAGTCCCTCAGGGAAAGACAGAAAACAGCCAGAGAGAAAAAAAGAGTCAGACACCACACACAATAGTGGAGATCTCCTGCGGGGTGGGGATTAGTGACAAAGACATTTTTTGATAATAAATATTAAATAAAATGAAAAATAAAGAGGTTTATGTGAGAGTTAAAGGTTTAGTGGACAGAATATGTATTAAAAATGATTTTTTTTATTATTAAAATATTTGTGTGAAGGATTAATGGATGTTTAATGTGTTTAACTTTCAATCGAAATATATAAATAAAACACAAACTATAAATAACATGTTTTGAAAAAAATAAATAATAATAATATTAATAATAATAATAATACAGGCGGAGCAGTGGTTAGCGCTCACAGCCTAGGCTGGGTCAGCTGGAATTTCTATGCGTAGTTTGCATATTCTCCCCGTCTTAGCGTGGGGTTTCCTCCGGATGCTTCAGTTTCCCCCACAAGTCCAAAGACATGCGCTATAGGTGAATTTGGTGAGGTAAATTGGCCTTAGTGTATGTGTGTGAATGTGAGTGTATGGCTGTTTCCCTGTGATGGGTTGCAGCTGGACGGGCATCCGCTGTTTAAAACAAATGCTGGATAAGTTGGCGATTCATTCCGCTGTGGCAACCCCTGATTAATAAAGGGACTTGAAAAAAAATAATAATAATACAGGCGGAGCAGTGGGTAGCGCTGTCGCCTCAAAGCCTAGGCTGGGTCAGCTGGAATTTCTGCGCGGAGTTTGCATATTCTCCCCGTCTTAGCGTGGGGTTTCCTCCGGATGCTCCGGTTTCCCCGACAAGTCCAAAGACATGCGCTATTGGTGAATTTGGTGAGGTAAATTGGCCTTAGTGTATGTGTGTGAATGTGAGTGTATGGATGTTTCCCTGTGATGGGTTGCAGCTGGACGGGCCTCCGCTGTTTAAAACATATCCTGGATAAGTTGGCGATTCATTCCGCTGTGGCAACCCCTGATTAATAAAGGGACTTGAAAAAAATAATAATAATAATACAGGCGGAGCAGTGGGTAGCGCTGCCGCCTTACAGCCTAGGCTGGGTCAGCTGGAATTTCTGTGCGGAGTTTGCATATTCTCCCCGTCTTAGCGTGGGGTTTCCTCCGGCGGCTTCGGTTTCCCCCACAAGTCCAAAGACATGCGCTATTGGTGAATTTGGTAAGGTAAATTGGCTTTAGTGTATGTGTGTGAATGTGAGTGTATGGGTGCTTCCCTGTGATGGGTTGCAGCTGGACGGGCATCCGCTGTTTAAAACAAATCCTGGATAAGTTGGCGATTCATTCTGCTGTGGCAACCCCTGATTAATAAAGGGATAAGCCAAAAAGAAAATGAATGAATGAACGAGTTTGCATATTCTCCCCCGTGTTTGCTTGGGTTTTTCCTCCGGGTGCTCTGGTTTCCCCCACAAGTCCAAAGACAGGCGCTATAAGTGAAGTTGGTGAGCTAAATTGGCCTTAGTGTATGTGTGTGAATGATTGTGTATGGGTGTTTACCAGTGATTGGTTGTAGCTGGAAGTGCATCCGCTTGATGAAACATATGCTGGATAAGTTGGCGGTTCATTCCGCTGTGGCGGCCCCTAATGAATAAAGGGACTAAGCTGAAAAAGAAAATGAATGAATAGTAATACAAAAATGCAATTTTCATCCAACCAAATATTGTAATAAAACACTAAATATTAACTAATAAATATTATTTATTTTATGCGACGGATTAATGGATAATGTATTTATCTTTATAAAAAAAAATGCTACTTTCAACCGACCTAATATATTAATAAAAATACTAATTATTAAATAACAGGTTTTGTTATAAAAAATATTTATTCATTCATTTTCTTTTTGGCTCAGTCCCTTTATTCATCCGGGGTCGCCACAGCGGAATGAACCGCCAACTTATCCAGCACATGTTTTTCACGCCGCATTTTTACGCCCTTCCAGCCTCAACCCATCTCTGGGAAACATCCATACACACTCATTCACACTCCAACACTACGGACAATTTAGCCTACCCAATTCACCTGTACTGCATGTCTTTGGACTGTGGAGGAAACCCACGCGAACGCAGGGAGAACATGCAAACTCCACACAGAAATGCCAACTGACCCAGCCGAGGCTCGAATCAGCGACCTTCTTGCTGTGAGGCGACACTACTGCGCCACTGCATCGCCCTATAAAAATATATATATAAAGATTTGTATGAAGGTTTAATGGATATAAAATTACTTCAGCTAAGAATAACAATAAAAGTTTCAACCAATCAAATAAGTTAATATTAATACTAAATATGAAATTAGGTATTTTGTTTTGTGAAAAGTTAATGCAAAGGTTTAATGGATAGTCAATGTATTCAGCTTCATCCAACCAAAAATCTTAATAAAAATACTAAATATTAAATAACATTGTTTTTAAAGTTTGTGCTAAACATGTATCGATATTCAGCGTGTTTAGCTTCCTATAAAAATGATACTTTCAACCAACCAAATACATGAAAAAATACTAAATATTAAATAACATTTTGTTTATCAGTCAGGTTTAATAGATACTAGATTACTTTAGCTCAGATTAAAAAACTATCAACCAATCAAATCAATTTGTATTAATACTAAATATGAAATATGAATGTTTTGTAAAAAAAAAATCAACCTGTCAAATAACTTAATATGAATTTTTTTGGGTTTTTTTTTATGTTTGCTCACAGATTTAAGAGATATTAAATATATTTACATTAAAAATGCAACTTTCAGCAAACCAAATATTTCTTCATTCATTTTCTTTTCAGCTTAGTCCCTTTATTAATCCGGGGTCGCCACAGCAGAATGAACCGCCAATTTATCCAGCACATGTTTTACGCAGCAGATGCCCTTCCAGCTGCAACCCATCTCTTGGAAACAACCACACACACTCATTCACACTCATACACTACTGACAATTTATCCTACCCAATTGACCTGTACTGCATGTCTTTGGCCTGTGGGGGAAACCGGAGCACTTGAAGGAAACCTACGTGAACGCAAGGAGAACATGCAAACTCCACACAGAAACGCCAACTGACCCAGCCGAGGCTCGAACCAGCGATCTTCTTGCTGTGAGGCGACAGCACTACCTACTGAAGCAGTGCATCACAGATTAAATGGTCTGAGCGTTTCTTTTGGCACTTGCTCATGCGCCTGAGCGTGTGAGCATGTATCTTCATCTACTGTTATCGTGGCTGGTTTTCAGGTTGGACTGAGGAAAGAGAGTCCAGGCCAGAGCCAGCGTGGCTTAAAAACCTCACTTTGACTTCATTAGACAAATCCGTCCACCAATACTAATAGCATTAAAGGCGGGGAGGTGAAAGCAGCGCTGATAAATGAAAGAGTAACTGATTAGATCATCTTTCTCTCTCTTTGGTCAAAACACACGGCCTCTCTCAGCGGCAGGGGCCCGGTGCACTCCAGCCGCGTGTTAATCAGGTTTGCTTCAGCGTAATCGTGTCAATGTCACTCTCAATAAGACAGAAGCAACAAGCAGCAAATAACTGCAGTGCTCAGGGAAGCCGCACCGCCGCCTGTGTCTTTAAAATGACCTACTGAAAAATATACAGTATGGCGCTTCCATTGGTGTTTCTCGTCTCTCTTGATGTCCCTCGTTGTCCCGTTTTCAGTTATCTAACTCTATAGATGATCTTTCTCATTTGGGTGAGGTTCCTCAGTCAGGGCCTTCAGAAATGAGTTCATTCTTCATGGTTCACAGACTCAACAAAATGCTGAAATTGAGACTCATCAGATCAGACTGAACGTTCTCCTGTCTCGTACTGTCCAGTGTCGTTAAGGCGGCGTGAAGTTTAGACTGTCGTTAGCTGATAGAAGAGTCGACAGTTCAGAGATGCTCTTCTTCTTCACCTTCTTCAAGGTTTGATATGTTGTGTGTTGTAAAATGTTCATATTTCTGATCACGTTTTTAGTGTACCAAAATTAATTTGGGATTAAAACATCTCATTGAAAGTGTCAATGCTCTGTCAAATAAGTTTATAACAGCGTTATTCACATTTTAATGACAAATTCTTTTTGTATTGTAATGTGTATTTATATTGTGCATTTATTGTGTACGGCCATACACCCAAAGCGCTTCACAATCATGAGGAGGGTCTCTCTACACCACCACCAGTGTGCAGCATCCACTTGGATGATGCGACGGCAGCCACAGGACAACGGCCCCAGTGCGCTCACCACACACCAGCTATTGGTGGAGGGAAGAGACAGTGATCGAGCCAATTCGGTGGATGGGGATGATTGGGAGGCCATGATGGGTAAGTGCCAATTAGGGACTTTGGACATCGGAGTTACACCCCTGCTCTTTCCGAGAAGTGCCATTGGATTTTTAATGACCACAGAGAGTCAGGACCTTGGTTTAACGTCTCTTCCGAATGACGGCGCTCACTGACAGTGTAGTTTCACCTTCACTATTACTGGGGCATTAGGACTCACACAGACCACAGGTTGAACACCCCCTGCTGGCCTCTCTAACGCCACTTCCAACAGCAACCTAGTTTTCCCATGTGGTCTCCCATCCAGGTGCTGACCAGGCTCAGCCATGCTTAGCTTCAGTGAGTAACCGGTCTTGGGCTGCAGGGTGATATGGCTGTGGTGGCTGTGGTTTGTCCCACAGTAGTTGTGGTCACGAATTTCATAACACAATAATAATGACCTCATGACAATTATCTTTATGACAGATCAATGACAAGGTATGTCTTGCTAATGACCAATAATGTCATCTTTGCTTTTGAAAAGACAAAACTGAGCTAATGACAGAATTACAGTGGTCATAAACATGCATAAAACCTAGAATAGCATGTACCTAGAATAGCAAAGTCGAGTAAAGGAGGTCGAGCCTTCTCATTTATAGCTCCTAAACTCTGGAATAGCCTTCCTGATAACGTCCGAGGCTCAGACACACTCTCCCAATTCAAAACTAGATTAAAGACCTATCTGTTCAGTAAAGCATACACTTAGTGCACCACTTAGGGGGCTTCCACACAGGTTATGCATCTTGCTGATATACACTGTGAACATCAGCTACGCTAATTATTTTCTTTATTCTCCATTTCCACCTGGGGATACTCTTCCCGAGGCCCTCAGACTATGCAGAGTCACTGATTCGATCCAAGACCAACGACGAGATGATCCCAAGGTTTCCATATCCTGGACCTGGCCGAATCCTGAACAACTACTGCGATGGTCATGGAAGAGTGGAGAACATGAGACTGTTTCCTATGACGCTCCAGAGACAGACGAGTCTTCGCTGAGGCCAGCTTCCAGCCTCCGCCACTGAGACTGCAGCTCTGCACAAGACGTTTGGCCAGCAGAGAAATTAAAATGGTCGTGCCCAACTGAGCCTGGTTTCTCTCAAGTTTTTTTTTTCTTCACTTCCGCCTTTAGTGAAGTTTTTTTTCCCTCTCCGCTGTCGCCACTGGCTTGCATGTTTCGGGATCTGTAGAGCTGCGCATCGTTGGATTTGCTCTTCAATATTTGGACTCTCAGTAGTGATTATTAAACCACACTGAACTGAGCTAAACTGAACTGAACTTAAACACTACAAACTGAACTACACTGTTCCTATTTACTGTGACCTTTTATGTGAAGCTGCTTTGACACAATCTACATTGTATAAGCGCTATACAAATAAAGGTGAATTGAATTGAATAAAATCATGTCATGATTATAAACAAGTGTTACCAAGTTTTCCTTTCTCCTTTTGAATAAAAATAATACGATACCTGCTGATATGATACTTTCTAACACGCAGGTACAAAATACACATGCTAGTTTGTCTACAATTTTTCCTAACCAGACATGGATGATGGAGTGGACCACAGTTTTGTGTCATGGGTTTGATGTGTCACGGCCCTGTGTGCTCATTTACACCTACAGTGGACTGGAGAAGTCCCGTGGCTCTATCTCTACATCTGATGTTCAGCAGCTCAGTGTCACGGAGGATCTGCTATCTGGAGACATCTGAAGCCTGCATGAGGGTCTCGCCTGAAGATCAGATAAGAGCAACCCCCTGACAGTAAGAGCTGGATCTCTTTCAGTTCGAGAGTGTGAAGTGCTTACCAGTCACAGGATGGTGAATTGAGACGTGAATGAGAGTTGCAGGATGCGTCATTTAAAGAAATGCAAAAGCTGAACAACCAACAAATCCATAAATACTTTAGGGTGCTTTCAAACCTGCCTTATTTAGTTTGGTTGAATCACACCAGAGTTCGTTTTCCCTCTTGGTGCGGTTCATTTGGGCTGGTGTGAATGGAGCAAACGCACTCGAGTGCGCACCAAAAGCAGATCAAAAAAGCGTACCGAGACCTACTTGAAGAGGTGGTCTCGGTACGCTTTCAAATGAACCCTGGAGCGGTTCGTTTGTGGTGAGAACATGATCCGAACTAAAACAGACCCAACCGCAAAAAGGACTGCGCCTTTTGGACTAATCCAGCTGCCGTAGTCCGATGTTCAATCCCATTTTATGGGGCAGGGAGGAAAAATATTTGTTGACTGTTTTACCAACAGTTTTAAACAGACAGAGAGTGTGAGAGAGAGAAAGAGAGATAGGTGGTGGGGGGGACATTAACTGGATCGGTGGTAATATTTCCGGAAGATGACGATGTTGCAGATTAGCTAAATTAATTCACGCCTTTTCCTGACACCTTTGCCATTTGCAATGCATTAAAAAAATTTCTTCCAGCCACAGCTGCACTTCATTTTTGAAATGTACAGTTTGTCAAAAGTGATGTATACGAACTATATAGTATACTATGACCAGGGATACAATCAGCCAGTGCAGCGACATTTTGTGTCTGCCAGTTTGTTTACTTGCAGGAGTTCCATTGTCATTTTCCCGCATGTTAATTCTGACCAATCGAAAAGCAGTGTAGGAAATGCGTTCAATAACTTCTGGCCAATGAGTGATGAGGATTTTGTCTCATGACTGCATTTTGATTCTTTTCAACTGGTTTGGTTCAAAGAAATCAGTGTTGTGTGAAAAAGACCCAAAACGGCAGAGAAATGCTGCAGTGTATCATTTGTTGCTCTTGGCCCGGACCAAATGGACCGAACCGCAGGTGTGAAAGCACTCTTAAATAGACTCAGATTAGAATAGACTAAATTTAAAGAATCAGTTTTGGCATTTTTACAAGATGTAAAATAAGTCGTTTGTGTCTCCAGAATGTGTCTGCGGAGTTTCAGGTCAAAATACCTATTGGATCATATGTTATACCTTGTTGAAAATGTCTATGTTTGGGTCAGCAGGAATTGTAGCTGTTTTTGCACCTTTAAATAAACACACACACACACACACACACACACACACATACATATATATATATATATATATATATATATATATATATATATATATACACATTCATCATATATTGTTTGTTATACAATATGTCGGTTATAGTATGATCTATTTATTGTTTTTTTAATTAACTTTCTTAAATACTTATTGTTTTAAATGTACAGATTAATAAAAAGAAAATTCTACCATCAATTACTCACCCTCCACTTGTACAAATCCTGCTTGAGTTAATTTTATTCTGTTAAACTAAAGAAGATTTTGTTCCTTCAATGGAAGTCAATTTGTGCCAAATAAAAAAAATCTAATAGTGTTATCATACTTATTTAAGACATTTTGTTATTTTCTAAAGCCTTACTTCTTACCAAGTGTAATTATCTCACTGCACTGGCAGATGATTTGACTTTTTTCGGTCACACTTTATTTTGATGGTCCGTTTGTTGTATTTAAGTTACATTGCAACTAATTCTCATTAGATTATAAGTAGATTGTTAGGTTGGGGTTAGGGTTAGTGTAAGTTGACATGTACTTGCAAAGTTTCTTATAATCAGTAAAATGTCTATTTAGCAGCAGTATCAGCAGATATAAAGCAGACAGTCTACTAATACTCAAATAGACCATCAAAATAAAGGTTTACACTTTTTTCTAGTCTGATTTGTCTTAAATCATGCATTTATTTGTAGTATTTTAATTGTAAGCAAAAGATGAAATTATCATGTATGGAAAATGTGAAAGAAAAAAATATTTAACATGCGAAAAAAAACCCAGCAAATTACTTTGAGTTTTTACATGTTTTTTTGGTTGTTGTTGTTCAAATATCTTTAAAAAATAATTAAGTCAAGAAGCATTTTTCTAGACAAGTAAAATATAATTAAATAAATAAATAAATTATATATATATATATATATATATATATATATATATATATATATATATATATATATATATATATATATATATATATATATCAATTTTTTTATTTTTTTATAAACAAGTCAAAATTAAGATATGTTTTTAGATTTTTTTTATTATTATTATTATTATTTAGCTTCTTTAAAGAATGAACTCACTTAATTTTGACTTGTTTTGTTCAGAAGACATGACCTAATTTTTTACTTGACTTGAAAATGCTTTTTAATGTAAGAATGTTGCGATATTTGGGCTAGAAACAAGACAAAAACTTTACATACGACTTTCTTTTTTGCACTTTTGATACGATTTATATGCATATTTATTGTTAGTTCATGTTAACAGATGAAATCAACTTTAAATGTGTCATAGTTTTAGGAATTTATAAAGGTTCCCATCAAACTGATGAGTATTTTCCATGACAGTCACGTGTTTAGTACAATTAGCCTGAAAATAATCAGACACAAAAAATGAGCTGAACAATTTTGTACACTGCTAAATTTGGGGAAAACACAGACAAACCCACCTTCAATTGATCCAATAGTTTGGTTTGTTCATATATTACCCAAATTTGCATTGGAACAGCCCAGTTTTTAAGCATGTAAGATGACACAGTGCAGGGTGCGGTGTGAAACTCACAGGTCTGATCAGTTGTGCTGATGTCAGACGGTTATGAGGCTCTACGGGCCTCCAGGGATCAAATATCTGCCCAGGACTGAATAGTACGGACAGTTTTAACTGTGTATTTTGAGACAGAACGTGTGTGTAAATCATTAGTGAGTCTGATTCATATGAGGACATGGAGTGTGTGACTTGTTCCCCTGTCATGCTTAGTAGGGGATGCTAGTTTAAACAGCTGCGTGTGTGAATCCACTGCTTACTGTAACATTCAGACTGTCTGAAACTGAAAACAATTGCACTGGTCTTGGCTCTCGTAGGGATTATTCATAGGTTTGATGAGACACTCAAGCAGCTTCCATTACTCATACTTACACACACTGGACATATTTTCCAGCTAAAGATAGTATGCAACACAAACAGCCAAATTATAATGATTTCAACAGTTCACACTTATCTGATGATTGATAAGTAAGAGCGAGTTTGGCATGCTGTCCCAGGAGAGAGCCCTGAGCTTGGAAGACCCTCGAGACTCCCTCACAATTCATCAGGTAAGAGGGGAGTTTGAGCTCAGGTAGGTCTCGAGAGCTCCCTGCAGTTAGTTAAGAAAGAAGGGAAGGTGCAGGGGATTCTCCAAGACGAAAATGGCTAAGGTAAGGAAATCTGACTCTATATGCGTATTTGAATTCATCTCATTGGTGTATCTTGTGATTGCTAATGCAGGACCCGCCATTGTCAATCATAAGCATGTGATCCTCTTGAAATTAGTTTATGTATAAACTTCACTTTGAGGTAATGCAAAAATCAGTCAATCAATACAATTTAACCCTTTACCTATCGCGTATAGCTAATGACTAAATCGCTAAGAATATACACAAGATGAATACACAGTGATATTTGACCTTGTGGGGACATGTGAGGTAACATAATGCACATAATGAAGTGTTTTGAGAATGTAAAAATGGATATTGTTTCCTGTGAGGGTTGGATTTGGGGATAGAGGACAGAATATACAGTTTGTAAAGTAGAAACATCATTATGTCTATGGAAAGTGCCCATAAAGATAGCTGTACGTGTCTGTGTGTGTGTGGTGGTGGCACAGATGACACCCTTTCTCTCGCTAACCATAACAACCCCTGTTCCCCAAATTACACTTCACCTCATCAAACGCACCATCTGTTAATTAAGCTAATAGAACAAAAAAAGCTAGGCATGTATCCAACGAGTGTGAACACACACCTTTTGTCTGCCTCTGTTCAAAGCAGCATATGTATAATATCCATAGTATATCGATTTTCACATTTTCTATATAGCATTGCTCATTTTCTCGCCTTTATTACAATTATAATGTTCGTCTGATAAATTTATACATTTATATTCTGTATATTTTGTGACTTTTATTTTGAAAACGTCATCACATGAGCCTATTTAATCCAAAGATAACCTTAATATTCCAAAGTATTCTTACTTACTTACTCCCAGGGCTGTCCATATCATAGTTGATATTTAGCTGCACTATATTGGTGTTTCGTAACATCTAATTTTTACGAGGTGGGACATTAGCCCAATGCTCAACCCCCAACCTGGAGGACCAGGACATACACACATACACTACGGACAATTTATCGTACCCAATTCACATATAGTCAATAGATGCGTTCGACTTGAGCCATGGCTGCAGCCGGTGATCAATGAGATTAGCCAAGCGCAGGTGGGTGCGGATTTGAAAATGGAGCCATCAAGCCGGACACTTCGGGGCTCAAAGTTGCGGCAGTCATGATGACCGATCATACGACGTCATCATCATTTATTGCTTTTATTTATAACAACAAAAGATTTACAGTACAAATAAAACAGAATACAGTCTCTACAAACTAGTTCATGGAGTTTAAGCATCTCTTTTTAAGCTAATACTTCTTGTTTGAATATGCTAAAAAAAAGGTTTACATTTATAGATATAAAACTTTCCAATATATATTAGTGTAAAACCCAAAACAAAGTGTTTTGATTAAGTCTTAAACAATGATTAAGATTATTTTGGATAATTAAAGCATTTTAAAAAAGCACTTTAATCCAAGAACATTGAACAAAAGGACATTCCTAAAATAAGTGAGCTACACTTTAAGTAGAAGTTTCCCAGAAAGAGCAAAGTACATCAATGTCACTTTTAAAACTTGTGCATAAACAGCCTGATCTCACGAGACAACGTACGTATTTTACGTTTTGACAGTTTAGTGGCTAATTCGTACGAGGTCAGTCATACGAAATTGTACGATTTTAAAAAGGAGGCGTGGCACCTCACGTCATTGGCGGATGAGCAAATCGTACTAAATTGTACGAATTAGATCGTACGAATTAGCCACTAAATCAAAAAGTTACGAATTGCCGTGAGATTGTATTGGCATAAACGGCTTGACAGAAAATCAAATATATATTTTGTAATGATATAAATCATTTTATAATTAATTAATAAAATAGTTAATAAATTTAATTTGTTTAGAAACCTTTAGAATGGCAGGATCAATGATGATAATTATTTTATTACAAGTCTATAAGACTTATTTGAGTTAATATTTAGGTCATTCACTAAAATATATCATTTAAATTGTTTATGGAGCTGAATACAGCATAAAAAGGTTGATAATAAACCTATGCTAACAATCTAGTCATTATGAACAAATTATATAACAAAAGATTATTCTGCAGTAGTATATTTGTAGTCTTTTAATAAGCATGATATATACAAGATAGAGATGGTAGTTAATTGTTTGTTTTGAATTTGTGAGAGAGAATTTGTCCAATAATAAACACGAAACACATGTGGTTAATGTCATACGGTGAATCCAGCCAATCGTGTAATATCGGTGTCACAGTCACATCACAGCTCCGGCAGTCGCTCTTCAGATGCTGCACCGTCTGATCTCGGAGCGATGTCGGGGTACTTTGATGCCACATGTGACAGTCACGTGGCGTCGGCGTAACATCGATCCGGACAAAATTTCTAACCGGCATGCACCACTTTAAGAGATCGATCTGCGCAGCGCTGCATGAAGTCGAACGCACCTAATGTCTTTGGACTTGTGGGGGAAACCAGATCAGGAGGAAACCCAAGCGAACACAGGGAGAACATGCAAACTCCACGCAGAAATGCCAACTGATCATGACAGTGTTCGAACCAGTGACCTTCTTGCTGTGAGGCGACAGCACTACCCACTACGCCACCGCCCTATTAAAGTATAGCATAATTAAATGCATAATGCTCCCAAAGTAAAGTATAATTATTTTATTTGCCAACACAAGCACTATAAAATACCATTCACATACCATAATACAATGTGCCATGGTAGATAACCGGAAGGTCATTAAATCACTATACTTCATCAGACAGCCATCAGTTTCTAAATGTTTATCATTCCCAAATAAATTCTTGCCCTGTAATTTATTTCATTTTCTTTACATTAACATTACACAGTATATCATTTGTTCACCACTTCTCTAAATCCCAGGAATCAGTGTTTTCAGAGGCAGATCCTCCCGCTGGTCAATTCCCCGCGGACCCTCTCAAGACCATGTATATATTAACAAACTTATTTTTTTTTTTTTGGTCGTTGTTTGCGTGACTGCAATCGATCCCTCACCTTAATTGATATTCACAATACTAATCTTCGCTTATAAATCTGTGCAGCTATTGATCACATAAAATGATATACAGCCTCCACCCCAAACAAATGTGCCAAATCAGCATTATTGCGATGTTAAGAAAGCATCATTTAATGCCCATATTGTGATAGTAATTATATTACCGCAGTCAAGCAGGAGGCTCTCGGAGACATAATCAACGTTATAAACACAGGTTATAGTATTAGAGCGATTCCTCCGGGAATCCAGAGTGAGAGGCAGAGGACGGCGTGGCTGCTTGCCCAGAATTAAGCACTGTTTCCACAGCAGGGTGCACGGCGTTAACCCCTAACCACCACATTTGTGCTGGTGCTCGGCCAACAAAGGCCTGTCAGGAGTGAAGTCATTAACCTTATGATGCTCCTGCCGATGGCTCTCAAGACTGCTGGAGAGGAGAGGTCTAGGGTCCAAGAGGTATTGAGATGGAGAATAAGGAATGGGTTTGAATTAGGTATAAAAGTGACACATTGCCACAAAAGAGGATAGGAAATAATGAGCGTGGAGGAGCTCTGGGGGAAACTTGGAGAAGCAGGAGGTAGACTAACTAAAAGCAGTGGAGCTACCAGCTTAAAGTCCATGTGAAATCAAAATAACGTTGTTTTTAGATGTCAGAATCACTATGTCAGTCTTAAGAATATCTATAAGCTCTAGTGTGCTCCAAAATAGTGACAAATTTCCCATTTAGAAGATATTTAAGCAATATCACACGAGTAGCAGTGCGATATGGCTGTATATCGGCACTGGTGGGAGGCACAAGGCTGCAGGCCAAGTGCCTTAGTGTCCCAGTGATGATATACAGCCATATCGCATTGCTACAAGTGTGATATTGCAACAGTTCGACAGCATAATCGTGAACATAAAAACGAAAATCGAACACGGAGAGTCTAAAAATTTCATTTGTATGAGGAACTACTTTCTTCCGCCATTCATTCACATCTGCAGCTTATCGACAGGATAGCAGAAACCGTTACCACGTCATTTTAGAGCTAGTATTTGAGTAATTCTCTAGTGTTATTTTGCTCACATTATAAGATTATAAAGCTGAGGGGGCATTAAATGCCATCAGTCTAGAGACATTTCAAGTATTTCTCTTTCATTATATTCAGTATTTCTCTGTTGCAATCTGGAGATCACAATAAAAAAACAGAAAAAGCCAAAGCAACGCAATCACTACCAGATTACTGTTGTGTTTGTGATAAGGAAAAACGCTGAACACATGCGGGTATTTCTTCTTTCTTTCTGTTTACTGAACTAGTCTGCAGTAACAAAAACAGGAGACTCATTAGAAACAAACAGATGGCCAACCAAAAAGTAACTTGGGGTTATACAAAGAGTGGCCAACACAAAATACATACATTCCTGATTTGTGAGTCTCAGTTCACACTCAATACACTACAATTACTATGGTATAATACTATGGTTAAAAAGCCTCAACAGGACATTATGATATAGATATATATATATATATATATATATATATATATATATATATATATATATAT
The DNA here is from genome assembly GCF_903798145.1 of Danio aesculapii. Classification (NCBI taxonomy): domain Eukaryota; kingdom Metazoa; phylum Chordata; class Actinopteri; order Cypriniformes; family Danionidae; genus Danio; species Danio aesculapii. The sequence goes on from NC_079457.1 coordinate 46,250,481, forward strand.
ATATATATATATATATATATATATATATATATATATTTGTCAAACTGTAGTGAGTTAATTGATCTGCTGTCTGCTGTATATGGGCGGAGTAATACACAAGGGTGAGGAGGCTGTAGGAGTTCTGATATTGCAGAATATCGCACGGCTATCCGCCAATCAGATTCGAGACCCAGACAGAGCTGTTTTATAAAAACATACAAACTTTGTCACTCCCGCCTAAACTATGGGTCAACTATTTTTGACATCAAACAAACAAAACAAAATGGTCACACTTTATTTTGATGGTCCGTTTGTTGGATTTAAGTTACATTGCAACAGTCTTATTAGTTTATAAGTAGACTGATAGGTTGGGGTTAGGGTTAGTGTAAATTGACATGTACTTGCTAAGTTTCTTATAGTCAGTTACATATTTGTTTAGCTGCAGTATCAACAGATATTAAGCAGACAGTCTACTAATACTCAAATGGACCATCAAAATAAAGTGTTACCAACAAAATAAACAAAAGCAAACAAAATCCAACAAAAGAAATGTGAGATGATAGAATTGCGAATTTTGAAATATGGGGGAAAATATGATTTGGTCATCTGACACCAATTGGGACTGCTAATCCTAGGCTAAAATCTGTGGGCTTGGATTGTTGATTTGACATGTTCACTGACAGCCATTAAATGGCCATTGTGATCAAACTTTCCTGCCACTTAAGTTTTGACAGTGTCAGACATTTTCTTGTACGTTAACTGTCAACCCAAGAACCAATAAGAAACTTATAAACTTAGGAAACTGAAAGTGATGACGCAATCAGCACAACAACTTCAAACCACTTCATTCATTCATTTTCCTTCCACTTAGTCCCTAATTTATTTTACGTAGCAGATGCCCTTCCAGCTGCAACCCAGTACTGGGCAGCACAATTTCATTCACACACAAACTCGTAGACTACGGCCAATTTAGTTAATATATCACTTTTGGAATGTGGGGAAACCGGTGCACCTAGAGGAAACCCACACAAACACGGGGAGAAATATGCAAACTCCACACAGAAATGACAAATGGCCCAGCCAGGACTTGAACCAGCAACCTTCTTGTAGTGAGGCAACAGTGCTAACCACTGAGCCACTGTGCTACCTTCAAACCACTTAGAAAAAAAATGATTGAAATAAAATCAACACTAGTTGTTCATGGGGTATCATTTCAGATCGTGGAATACTGAATGTGTCATGGAAATAATACAGATTTGCTAGTCACTTTTTCCCCACACATCATTAAAAAGGCAACAATGATTGGTCAGGAAGCTGTGTGTGGCCTTAAATGCTTCTTGTCCATGAAGCTGTGGGTGGCCTTACATGCTTCTTGTCCAACGCCGCAACAAGAATCAGTTGGAGTCATAATTGCATAACATGATAAAGTCCCTACATTAACAGCAAAAAAATATGTTGCTGTCTAAATTCGGCATAAGGAGCAGTGATGGGAAGTCTGAGGCCTGATGGCGCATCAGCACATTTGGTGTGGCTTGTCTTCCCAGGATCAGGAGATTACAGCATCTATGACCTGCAGTGTGGGATGAGTGTTCCCAAATGTGGGACCTTAGATGATAAAGGCTGTTTCACTCCACTTTTAGATACGCAAAACTTCCCTTCGCTCGTTTCCTTGGGGGAATCCCCAATGCAATTCTGAAGTGTGTTCTACTTCATTAAGTGAATGAGGGAAGCTTACATGGGCATACCCTTGATCCCTCAATTTTACCAGAGCGAGTCTGATTCATATGTCCACTCCAGCACCTATATGTCCCAGAATTTATGCGATTGTGACTTCACAACAATGTATTTCCCAAGTGCTCGAGGGTTTAGGGCAGGGGGGTGCCCAATCCTGATCCTGGAGATCTTCCTTCCTGCAGAGCTCAGCTGCATCCTTGATCAAAACTCTCTGTTATTACCAAGTGCTCCTTCAGATCCGACTTAGTTGGTTTAGTTGTGTTTGATTAGCATTGGAGCTAAACTCTGTAACAAGGTATATCTCCAGGAACAGGATTGGGCACCCTTGGTTTAGGGCATTCTATTTAAACTCATTCGGATGTTCCACCAGTAGTGGACACGTAATCAATGACGTACATTCAAGGAAACTAGGTGGAGGAAAGATCATAAGTGTAGGATATAATGAATTGGACTGGAATACAGCCAAAGTTGTGGAGTACATGCATGATGAAGACGCTCTGACCTCTTGTGCTCTGCTTTATATGAGACTGATAATAAGGCATTACTGACTTGTATCTCACCTTTCCAACACCTGCTCCACTCAAGAGCCTAGATGTAGGACACAATGCATTGAGATGACACTACCGTGAGAGAAGTAGGCAACTTATATTTGAAAGAAGGTTGTAGTGTGGATACATCTCAAGCTCGATTCCTGAAGGGGCCACTGCCCAACAGAGTTCCCTAACCCTAACCAAGACCTAATTAAACACACGTGAACCAGATAATCAAGCTCTTCAGGATTTCAGGAAACTTTCAGAGAGGTAAGAGTTGAGTTTGATCCTTAAGCCCAGCTCACACTGTGTGATTTCAGCCACAATTTAATTGTCTGGGGTGTTAAAAGTTCCTAGTTAAAATAATCCTAGGCTAAAATCTGTGGTCTTTGATTGTTGGTTAACATGTTAACTTATAGCCGATTAGTAGTCTTTGTGATTAAAATTTCCCTCCGAGGAAGTTCTGGCCCTGCTGAAAAATCCAGCTTAAACCAGCCTAGGCTGGTTGGCTGGTTTTAGCAGGTTGACCAGCCTGGTTTTAGAGGGGTTTTGGCCATTTCCAGCCTAGTCTTAGCTGGTCAGGCTGGAAATTGACCAGCTAAATCCAGCAAAAAACAGCCTGACAAGCCTGGTTTAAGCTGAACATAGCTGGTTTTGGCTGGGCTCCCAGCCTGGCTAGGCTGGTCAAGCTGGTTTTAGCTGGTCATTTTCCAGCCTGATCAGCTAAGACCAGGCTGGAAAGGCTGGAAACCAGCCTGGAAATGGCCAAAACTTCTCTAAAACCAGCCTGGTCAACCAGCTAAAACCAGCCAACCAGCCTAGGCTGGTTTAAGCTGTTTTTTTCAGTAGGGGGCAGTGTCAGAAGAGAACATAACTTGATGATGCAATCAGTGCAAACTTCAAGCTTCAAACTTCACGGATTGATAATGCCAAACTAAAGAGTCCGTGTTTGGCATGTTTTTATTGCCGTTCACTCCAACATTTTGACAACTGAGATCTTGCAGTCTGACATGGGGATCATGTTCGTGGAGTCTGAAAACCTACAATCATGAAAGATTATTAAAAATCACAATGTGTGAGCTGGGTTTTGGTTATTTTTCCAAGCCTAGATTGTGTGTTGGATCGAAATATGCCTGCGGTGACATTCTGGGAAAACGGTGTTGCATAATGATGCAGGATTTGTGCCACTTTCTAAGTGAAGTGTCCAGTGAGTGGAGTTAAAGTGTGCAATTTTCTTCAAAACAGATGAATGAGGCACTATTTTTCTAAGATGTTCTAGGTTTAGTCAAGACCAGCTAAAGTGAGCCCAAGACAAGACCAAGGCTTTGAGGAGTTGAGAACAACACAACATCAAGATCAAGGCATGAGTTATACCTGCACTGATCAGAACCATCTGAAAGGTCCACATTTACAGTCTGAGAAATGTTTTGATAAAATATTAATTTTATTAATTAATAATTAATAATAATAATAATTAATAATAATAATTAACAAGGCATATCAATTAATTGAGGACAAATACATCAGACACGGCACAGGCAAATTTGTGATATCCCTAAAGTTATATCATTCTGAAACAAACACAAGGTCAAAAGCACTCAATAATAATACCAAGACCTTCAAATTTTGGTACAACCCTACTGAAAGCAGCAGTTTGAAAATGAGTGATATTAGAATTGACCAAATTAAAATCTTGCTGGGTAAGCTGGTTCAAAATCCCAAAGGAATACCAGAACATCAGCGCCTCATGCTGTGGACCAGCGCCACATGTGGTATTTCCTAGAGGATTTTTCAGTATTCTGCAATTTAAAAACAAGATACTGTCTGGCCCTGTGCCCATACAAAAAAAAGTACAACAATAATGTTTCAGAGTGAAGAACTGCAGATGTATGAAAGGACTGCATTGTAGTGTCAGGTATGCTCTGTACATCCTGTGAGGACAAAAGCTCTAAACTCAAGAGCCATTTCAGTGAGTCATGCAGTCACTAAATGCTTTTAAAAGCTTGGTCTGCCAGTGGAAATCGTGCCCCCTGGAGCTGTAAGACCCTGTCTAAGATAGCAAAGTTGGCCAATTAGAGCCCAGTTTGGCTCCTCTCAGTCATTGGGATTGGTTGTAAACACACACGGAATTTAAGAGGATGCTCAAATGAGCTGAAAGTGACAGTTTTGGGAATGTCTCCCCTCCCTGCACGCATTCCGTGGTTTCTGCTGGGTAAAGCGGGTAAATTGCTGGTTTAGCTGGTAGCAAAGCTAAGCTGTTTTCAAGCAAAATTGAGCTGGTGTAACTTATAACTACAGTATGGAGTATAGTATATTAACTGTTGTGCACTATTAACTACCCTTTCGAAGGGGCAGGGGGTTTGATCACGGATGAAAGTGAAGAGCGAGGGGGTGGGGGTGTGATGAAAGTGAAGAGCGAAGGGGGTTTTAGGGGGGGATGGTGAGGTGCGGGTGATAATGTTGATAATGTTTCTGCCCCCTAAATGTATGGGCCCTTAGAATCGTCTTAACTTCCCCCCCCCCTAGCAGCGCCCCTGCCCTTTCGTTATGTTCGGGATGAAAACATCCACTAAGTTAAACTGCAGCAAAAATGCATCTGAGAAATATTTTATCAGTTATTTTTTATAACACTTTATTTTGATGGTCCAGTTGAGTATTAGTAGACTGTCTGCTTAATATCTGTTGATGACATTTAACTGACTATAAGAAACTTTGCAAGTAGATGTCAACTTACACTAATCCTAACCCCAACCTAAGTTTTCTAGGTTTAGTCAAAACCAGCTAAAGTGAGCCCAAGACAAGACCAAGGCTTTGAGGAGTTGAGAACAACACAACACCAAGATCAAGGCATGAGTTATACCTGCACTGATCAGAACCATCTGAAAGGTCCACATTTACAGTCTGAGAAATGTTTTGATAAAATATTAATGAAGTCATTTACATTACAATTACAATTCATAAATACTTTCATTAATACTTTATACAATTAGGAATATGGCTGCATGGTGGCTCAGTGGTTAGCACTGTCGCCTCACAGCAAGAAGCTCACTGGTTCGAGTCCTGGCTTAAGGGACTAAGCCGAAGAAAAATGAATGAATGACTGAATGAATTAGAAATACAGAAACATGATTAAAGACACTTGAAGAAATTTTAAACTTCAACCACCAGTAGGTGGTGACAAATAAATGACTCACTGAATCATTTACTCATCTGATTCGTTCAAAGAAACTGATTCATTCATTGTATGTGGAATTTATGCATTTTTCTGTCTATTTGTTTGGTGGAATAAAGGAAATACCTCTGTTTAATATCTGTTGATGACATTTAACTGACTATAAGAAACTTTGCAAGTAGATGTCAACTTACACTAATCCTAACCCCAACCTAAGAGTCTACTTATAATCTAATGAGAATTAGTTGCAATGTAAATACAATTGTAACTTAACTTATAAATGTAACTTAATTCAACAATTTGCATAAATCTGTTAACCTGATCAAAATTACTAAATGATTAAAAAAATTACAGGATTTTTGCCAAGTTCATAATTATGTCACTGATTTGGTGATTAAAAAAACACTAAATTAATATAAAAAGTAATTGTGGACTGGATTTATTTTTATTTTTTTAACCTTTTATCACAGTCTTGGAGATTAGTAACAACATTGCCTTTGATGCATAAGATTTTTTTTATTGTTCATGGCAATTTTTGCCTCATTGACTTCCACATTGATCACATTTTTTGATTGCAAAGCCATGAAACCATATAATCATGCATTCTTGATTATTGGTGGGTTTCCCTGTTGGGAAGAGGTCAAATTTGTCTTTTTTTTCCCTGTTGATCATTAGTTGGCACCATTAACCCTATCTTACCCTATCCCTAACATCAAATTAAAGTGTGTGTGTGAGAGTGACCTTAGCGCACTTACCTTGATGCATCTCAGAAAATCAAAATATGCACCTCAGCTCTCAGAACTACAAGGAGTAAACAAAACAAAGACTGTATTTACAGTATGCACCATCAAAAACAGCCACAAACAGTAAATTAGGGAGAATTTTTTTTTTAATGCGCTTTAATGTTTGGCTGGTCAACTGCATGGTATGGAAACCTTATATAAATGCTAGACATGCGAATGATCCTGTCCCATACAGCTGCCATAGCACCGCTTAAAGATACTTTGTAGCCAATGGAAATAAAACAAACACACACAAGAAATAAACATATGCCAGACATGAAGTTTGCGTGGACCAACGCACATTCTCATGTTACTTTCATTGTTAGTACATCCAAACGCGAGCGTGAAATTTGGCGTACGCTATGTTTTTGTGCGTATGCAGCATTGATACCTAAGGCCCCTGGTCCCAGCATGTCCAATTACCAGAAATTATGGAAAAAATTATGGAAAGAAGACAAATTAAATTCTATTTTGCATGCAGACTGAGTAATGCTGGAAATGTGTGTGTAGAGAAGAGATTCTTCAGCAGTGATGTGGCTCGTGTGACTAATAGAGGAGGCCGGGCAACAGGCTTTTTAAATAAAAACCAGAAAGCATAAAAACAATTATCTCCTCAGCTGAAACACAGCCAAACATGATACTAAACCTTTCAGTTTATGAATACTGATGCGCATACTGACAATATAATTAATTGTGCCACATTACAAGCATCTGATTGTTTAAGCTTGTTTGTGTGTTGTAGTTCTTGTTCATCAGCTTGTTCATCAGCAAGGGTTTATTTGAGATTGCCTTTCAGTTGTTGCTATAATATTGTTGACTTGACCTTTTTTTCTATACATCTAATTCAATTCAAAATGTTTCAAAGCACCTTAACAGAGAAAATAGGCAGTAATGGAAAATCATGAGTGAAGATTCATTACGATGAGTTCATTAGGCACATTCAACACCACAGAATTTAGACTTGTTCTAGTTTGTTCACTGATGACTGATGCAGGAAGTATTGTGAATCATAACAATGTAAACAAAATCAATAAATATGTTAAATGCAATTCGCCCAGTGCAATTTTCCATCCTGCAGGTTTTTGAACTAAATAACTGCAAAAACTATGAACATTGTGTTTGTTAACCCCATAAACACACACTCACTATCCTTTGGCTTAGTCCCTGATTTATCCAACACAATCTCACGGCAATTCGTAACCTTTAGTGGCTAATTCGTATCAATTCGTACGATCTAATTGGTACTATTTGGTACGATTTGCTCATCACCCAATAGCCCTGCTGAAAAAAACAGCTTAAACCAGCCTAGGCTGGTTGGCTGGTTTTAGCTGGTTGACCAGCCTGGTTTTAGAGGTGTCCATTTCCAGCCTCGTCTTAGCTGGTCAGGCTGGAAAATGACCAGCTAAATCCAGCTAAAACCAGCTTGACCAGCCTGGTTTAAACTGGACATAGCTGGTTTTGGCTGGGCTCACAGCCTGGCTAGGCTGGTCAAGCTGGTTTTAGCTGGTCAGCTCCCAGCCTGACCAGCTAAGACCAGGCTGGAAATGGCTGGAAACCAGCCTGGAAATGGCCAAAACCCCTCTAAAACCAGGCTGGCCAACCAGCTCAAACCAGCCAACCAGCCTAGGCTGGTTTAAGCTGTTTTTTTCACTAGGTAATGGTTGGGTTTAGGGGTGGGGTTGGGTGCCACGCCTCCTTTTTAAAATCGTACATTTTCAAACGACTGAACTCGAATTCAAACGAATTAGCCACTAAACTGACAAAACGTAAAATATTTACATTTTCTCGTGAGATCAGGCTGAACTTATCAGGGGTAACCACATCGGAATGAACCACCAATTACTCTGGCATATGTTAGGATGTGTTAGGATGCCCTTCCAGCTGAAAGCTAGCACTGGGAAACACCCATCCACTCTCTCATTTACTCACACAATCATACTCTATGGCCAGTTTTGTTTATTCAATTAACCTATACCACAGTTCGTCATTGGACTGTTGGGGAAACTGGAGCACCCGGAAGAAACCCACAGGGAGAACATGCAAACACAGAAATGCATCCTGGCCCAGTCTGGACTCAAACCAGTAAGCTTTTTCCTGTAAGGCAACATTGTTAACCACTGAGCCACCCCTAAAACATAATCAAATAACTTCAAAATCCAAATCCTTTAAAGCAGTGGTGTCAAATTCTGTTCCTGGAATGCCGCAACCCTGCAGAGTTTAGTTCCAACCGTGCTTCAACACATTTAAGCTGCGGTCACAGTGCAGTTTTCTCCCCATAGACTTCCATTCATACACACACACGAATGCGTCAGACTGGAAACGCAAGCTTGTGCGACAAGTTTCGCAGTTCACTGCGGTGCAAAGTTCAAGCTTGGTGAATTCTGACCTGTGAAATCACATCACATGACTGCGTGAGACCAATCGTAGATCAAAACATGACCTCTCTGTACAAAAATTTTAACTATGGAGCAATCGCTCACTTTTTTAAATGTTTAATAATCTTGTTTAATCCCACCCCTTTTTACAGCACCATACAACAGAATTTCGCATGCTCAAACTCAAGTGTTACTTGTAGGTTTCGAACAAGCCTGAAGGAGTTTGATCAGGTGTGTTTAATTAGAGTTAAAGCGACGCAAGTTTGACACCTGTGCTCTAAAGGATTGTTAGGCTGCATAAATCACAGCAACTGGAGCCAGGAATAACCCTTTCTTGAGTAGTTTGAATGGGATATACCCTCATATTTGAGTCTGGAGTCTGTTTCCTCCTTATCCTGAATTCCAACTAATCTTGGATCCGGCCCATATTCAAGCTGATGGTTTTTGTGGTCATCAACGAATCAAGAGCACAAAACTGATTCCTATAAAGACCCCAGTGGCAGATGAATCTCTGCAATTATCCCATTGACTAGTCTGAACACCTGCTTACTGACTTACTTGGAATTGCAACTTTCGTTTTCAAGATTGCAACTTCGTACAGCACGTTTCCATTACAGTTTCAAAATTTTGCTCGCAACGCTATGATGCCACTTCTGGAGCATGTGAAGTGTTCTTATGACTGTCCTCAATGCTTTCTTCGTGCCACATTCAATACAATTAACAATCAACTTCCTTATGAATGAACTGAAAGCGCTAGCTAATCTGCACTTGCAGTGTGTCAGTGGAAATGCGCAGCTAGACTATAGCTTTGCCCTTTTACCTTTGGCCTGAGGATACCTGGTCATCCACAGCTGAACCTGATTCTCCCAAGGTTTTGTTCTTCACAATTGACAATTAGTAGAGTTTTGGTTTCTGCCACTGTCGCCTCTGTCCTGCTTGATTGGGGCTGCTGGAGCTGTTCTCCAATAGATCATCCTTCATCATTGACACTCGTATTAAACTGAACTGAATTCCCCGGGACCCAAATTGCATTAAGTTGAACTGAAACTGTTTTAATTTAACTATAGAACTACATGAGCATTATAACACCACTCTGTTTCCTCCTGATATGCTGAATGTGTTCTACAATATGAAATATTTCTATGGCAATTTATTCAAATTTCTTCATCTTTGTTAAGCTGCTTTGACACAATCTACAGTGAAAAATTGCTATAGAAACAAAGATGACTTGTTTTTTCTAGGTATAGCCGGCATGGTAACATAAGCAAGACTTTAGGTGATTAACCTGTGGTGCAATGTTGACCACCCTGTGTGCCTGTTTTTCTAAGTTAAAGTATGTAGAGTTTAAATAAAACACTTTTATTACAAATCACTGGGCAGAAGCCCAGACACCCTCAGAAGTCTTAAAGAAAGACAAACTGACCTCACAGCATATTATGTTAACCAAGGAAGTGGTCGTTATTTTCTTTAAATTACCTATTTCTGCCATTAGAAAAGCAAATTCCCCTTATGTAACTGCTGGTAGACGACACTTTGGCAGGGCTTAGGAGCTCAAGTTAGCAGGATTTTGTGTGATATCTTAACTCTGACATCCTTAAGGTCACAATGCAATGAATAAACACGACAGAATGTACATTAGCTGGTTATTATAGTGAAGAGTACCAAAGGTAAACAAGTTTTACAGGATGTCTAAGGAGAAAACCTCCTTTATATTACAGCATTGCTTTATTTTGTATGTGTTGAAGGTCAGAGCCCTATACTCACCTCACAGACGGGTGCTAGAGGACGTTCTTCAAGCAAACTTCACGCAGCCTAAACAGCAGAGGGATGAGAAGACGAGGACAGTCAAATGGAGCTATTACAATAAGCAGCTGCTTGTCTGCAGGATATCAAGGTGCCCCTGTGGGTCGGGGCATGAACAGATGAGGGTGAGGGTTGCAGGTGAACCCCCTGCCCAGGCATCTACACCACCATAACCCTCTTCCTCCTTCTTTCCTCTCATTTTACTACCTTAATAAAGACATAGAGCACTGTTGAGGGTTGAATGAGTCAACTTTTATCTGAAGGACAAATACTTAAAAAACTTACAACTATTTACTATAATAAAGCATTGACTTTCATCAAGAGAAATGTTAGTTATATTGTTGACTTATTTTACTGTTTTTAAAATTTTATTAGGATATATATATATATATATATATATATATATATATATATATATATATATATATATATATATATATATATAGTGAGTAGCACTGTCACCTCACAGCAAGAAGGTCGCTGGTTTGAGCCTCGGCTGGGTCAGTTGGCCTTTGGGTCATTTCTGTGTGGAGTTTGCATGTTCTCCCCGTGTTTGCATGGGTTTCCTCCTGGTGCTCGGGTCTCCCCCAGAAGTCCTGTGCATGTCCTACAAGACATGTGCTATAGGTGAATTGGGTAAGCTAAAATTGTCCTTAGTGTATGTGTGTGAATGGGAGTGTATGGGTGTTTCTCAGTGATGGGTTGCAGCTGGAAAGGCATCTTAATTAAATTTTAAAAACAATAAAATAAGTCTACTATAAAAAATATATCACATATTTAGAGTGTTTGAAATCCCAATGCTGAAGAAATCTAGCCCACTTTAAGCTGTGCTGTGTGATGCTGACGGTTAATGAAAGTAATTCTGTCATTCACATGAGACCTGAAAAACAAACTTTTAAAAACAATCTAGCAAACACAGCTTCTCAGCTTGTCATATATATATATATATATATATATATATATATATATATATATATATATATATATATATATATATATATATATATATATATATATATATACAGTTGAAGTCAGAATTATTAGCCCCCGTTAATTTTTTCCCCAATATCTGTTTAAGGGAGAGCCGATTTCTTCTAATCATAATAGTTTTAATAACTCATTTTTAATAACTGATTTCTTTTATCTTTGCCATGATAACAGTGAATAATATTTGACTAGATATTTTTCAAGACACTTCTATACAGCTTAAAGTGACATTTAACTAGGTTAATTAAGTTAACTAGGCAGGTTAGGGTAATTAGGCAGGTTATTGTATAACGATGGTTTGTTCTGTAGACTATCGAGAAAAAAATGCTTAAAGGGGCTAATAATTTTGACCTTAAAATGCATTTTAAAAAGTTAAAAACTGCTTTTATTCTAGCCAAAATAAAACAAATAAGACTTTCTCCAGAAGAAAAAATATCAGACATACTGTGAAAATTTCCTTGCTTTGTTAAATATCATTTGGAAAAGACTTCAACTTTATATATATAGAGAGAGATATATGAGATTTTGTACTAATTGTCAAATTATGTTATAGGTGACAATATTCATGTAAATCTTAATTTTTAGCATGTTTTTAACAGACCTTAGAACTTAGAGATTTAATTACATTTATCTTAGATTTTCGGTCAGCTCACAGCATTCACCTGAATGTAATTCAGAACTGTTATTCTATTTTTTTATAAAGCCAAATACATAGTAAAGACGTTTATATATATATATATATATATATATATATATATATATATATATATATATATATATATATATATATATATATACATAGAATATATAGAAATAGTAAGGGATATGGTTGGAGGGCTGCCAGTAAATTTCCTGACAACTTGGGTGTAGATTCTTGAAAAAAAATTCCAATCTAAAATAAAGTGTTCAAAAACAGCTGGTGTCAGAACTGTGGGAATCTAGACAGATGTCAGAATTTGTGGTCAGTCTGAAACTGCGGAGAACAAGCGGCCTTGAGAGTGTGCTTTTCTGAGAAACTCAGTTCCAAAACAGCGAACTGAGCGGAAGTAGTAAGGTTGAAAACAAAAACATTATGAGGATTCTTTGCATTCAGACCCAAATAGACACGAATAGATGCTCGTTTAGTTACTGTAAGTCCTGCCCACTCTCGTGAGAAATGGCGCACAGTAGGGTCAGCTAAAAATAGCTCTTGAGCAGTCATGCTAAGGAAGGTAAATGGAGACTCGGGCGTAATGTAGACCATGCGTATGTGTGATGTGGTGTGGAGAGTGTGTCTGATGTGTCACAAGCACTCAGCAGAGCTTATGGGCAGAAGCAGACAGGAGGAGGCTGGAAATACAGAGAGCTCTGGACCCATGCCACCATCCGCCTATGCCGCCCACTCTCGCCCCCACCTCATAAACTCGCACAAAAACAGCACTATCACATGACTGAGTAAATACCTTCTATCCCTTCATCATCATTTATGCTCCTTTTCTACCCTGACCTGATTCAGGCACTGTTTTTGGGCTGCTAAGGCACGACTATAACTTCCTCCCACGGTGCGAGGAAAACAAACCCAGATAGTGTGTGTATGTGTGCATTTAGCCCACAGATCCACCGCTCTCCTGGCCAGGGACTTTCCAGGCAAAACCCCGTCAAGCTGGAGTCAGCGGTTCAGACTGCGTGTCATGTGGGGATCAGACAAAGGACACCCTGGGGTGATAGAGCCAATCAGAGATCATAAGGGTCAGCCCAGATCTTAATGGTAACTTCAACTGTACTCAACATATGCCAGATTCCAGCCTTCAAATTAGGCAATAATGGTTCATTCATGCTGCCTTTAAAGTTAAGATGAATGTATATGAGGATCACCCACAAACTCTGAAACACTAATTGTGACCATGGTTTTCCTATTAAAATAGGATATATGTATCGTTTGTTTTCATGAGACTTGTTTTGAGACAGGTGACAGTACCTCCAGCAGTTGCAGCCCAAATGAAGGGGAGAAACTGGCAACACCTGCCTCACAAAATTGAATCAAAGAAACAAAGGAAAGGAACCGTGGAGTCCCAGTAAGCTAAATACCGACATCATGCTGTCTTGTTCCCCTTCATCTGCCCCACTTACCACACACTGTAAATCCTCAGGGCACAACACATGGCCCACACACAATCTTCAGGAATATGTGGACCAAAGCACCTTCTCCACTTTTACAAGGAAACGACATAACCCTTTGGTGGAGAAATATGTAACAGCAATATTGTAATACAGACAGTTAATCTAAAGGGCACAGTACTAGCTAATATGAGCCAACCTACTAGTACTACACCTGGTAGTATGTTTAAGCTGTTGGTCATAGTCCAGTTCTGTAGTAACATTGCCTTTTTTGATTACCATCCAAATTATGAGGAGTATCAAGGTATACCATACACAGTGTTTCCCAGCTCTGCTCCTGTAGGCTTCCCAACTAGACAATCTCAAACCCTTTCTAATCACTCAAGCCTGAATCAAATGAAGAGCTCATGAGCAAAGTCCAGACCCTGAAATAGATGGGTCAGATACTCTGGGATGTGGCAGGGACAGAGTTCACTGGAGCCTCATTCACACTAGCAGCACCTGCTGCAAACGTAGGTCTGTGTAGGTCTACAGCACAGAGAATACAACCGGCCTCTGAGAGAGCATCACGTGAGCTCTACTGATGCTCCTATTTGCTCAAGAAAGTTGCTCTTCATTTGCATAAAGTTGAAGGATTCTCAACTTTGTAGCGTCGCTCGACATGCCCACCTGGTCACCAATGGAAAGATGGAGGCCGGAAGTCATTCACTCTCGGTCGCTTGTCGCTTTTCCACTGCAAGTCGCTTGTAGTGTGAATGAGGCTTCATTCCCTTTCATTTGTCTTATTCATTGCTTTATCAGGCGTTGCTAGAGTGGACTGAACTACCAATTACTCTGGCAATTGTTTTACATACAAGGGTGTCAAACTCAGTTCCTGGAGGGCCGCAGCCCCGCACAGTTTAGTTCTAACCCTGCTCCAACACACTTACCTGTTGGTTTTAAACAAGCCTGAAGGACTCAATTAGTTTGATCAGGTGTGTTTAACTAGGGGTGGAACTAAACTTTGCAGAGCTTGCGGCCCTCCAGGAACTGAGTTTGACACGTGGATGCCCTTCCAGCTTCAACCCAGCCCTGAGAGTACAACCAATAGTGTTTGGAAACACCCAGACACTCTTCCATGCACACACTACAGCCAATCTAGTTTACACAATTTGCCTGTACGTATGTCTTTGGAATGTGGGAGAAACCAGAGCACTGGGAAGAAACCCACATGAACATGAGGAGATCATACAAGCTCAGAGAAAGGGAACAGGATTGAGAAGCACTAATCATGACACCATCAAAATGTGTTAGTATGTGTTGGTGCCGATAGCCTTGTGGGCAGTGCGCTGACACTCACGTTTCTGCCATCCTGAGTTTAAGTTTGAGCTCATGGACATATCTCAATCCCATCTTCCCTGTCTCTCTAACTTTGCTTCCTGACAAAAATCCAAAATACTGTCCAATCCCATTAAAGGCAAAAATGCCCCAAATACAACTCTTGCCCCATGTGAATCTACCATGAGTTTGAACGATATTAGGTGGGTCTGATAGAATCACACAAATATAAATACTAGTAACTGATTGAACGTGACTGATGTGAAACACATAATTCCAGGTTTGTAGAATTACAAACTCAGAAAGCCACTCTGAAACTGTCTTCATCTAAGAGCATATGTTTAATCACTGCGGGGCTATAGAAATGTTTCTTTTACATACACTCCCATAAGAAACAATTGCGATCTGAATAGGTGCAAAGTTGGTCAGTCAAATATTCTGCTGTTGTAAAGCCATTTTTAGCCACAGATGTTGGTATGGAGGCCATATAGTTAATGTTCTATAAAGCAGTTCTGGGTTATTCATATTTTCCCTGTTCAGTGGGTCCCCCAAAGCGATGTCAGATGGAGTGCAAGCAGCAGCAGGACTATCAAGTTGTATCTTCCAACCACATGGATAGGCCCATGTTCATTGCCGCCAATAGGGGTGCAGAATCAAACAGACTAGCTCCCCCTTCATACTCTGATAAAACAGTCTCCTTTACCATGTGGCCCCAGGGAAGGTTAAAAAACATTACTGTCAGTAATTCCTCAGGATAAAGTGGAAAGAATTCTAACCTTGGCTCCTATGGCAGGTCACCTTGGAAATCCATTTTCGAACAACTTCACGATCAATTTCATAGGTCAGGACATGGGGAGTATGAAAGAGTTTTGCCAAAGTGTCTTGGTTTGTGTGTACATCCGCACATATCAAAAAATGACGATCCAAAATAGTGGTGGTCATAAACCACCACATCTAGAATCCTTGTCCGTAAAGTAAACCTTCAACTTTGCACAATGCAAAACATAAGATTGATGTTTTCCTCAACAATCATGTTCTTTTTATGATTCCCTTTGAGAATTCTGACTTTTAGCATGTTGGCAGAGTTTAGGTAGGTCAATATAGGTTAGGAAATGCAGTTGTACAATGTAAATATGATAAGCCCCATAGTTCTAACGTTTTCTGATGCTATAAACAAACAAAACCTATTAGTTCTTTTTATATTAATTATTTTTATAGAAGTTTTCACCTTTACTGATAGAACAGTGGAGATTTACAGACAGGAGAGTATGGGGAGCAAAGAGAGGGGAAGGATCGGCTACGGACCTCAAGCCGGAAATCAAACTCAGGTCGCCGCGAGCACCTGGGTGCTATATGTCGACGCACTAACCAATAGGCTATTGACACCAACAAAACCTATTAGTTTTAAATCAACTTTTGAATAGTTAGCTGTAGATTAGTCCTTGTTGCTTTACTAACAATCAATGTTTTATTTGAATGATGTTTTGGTTCATAGTGAATTAAACACTTATTACAGGGGAAAACCCTATATAGGTTAAGTCAATTGGATAAAAAAAACAATAGCGATAGTCAATAGATCACTTCTTGGAAGTTTCGAACCTTTAACCTTTACTCCTTTTACAAAGGTTGAGAGGTTCATAGCCACAAGATCCGACCACAAGTCTATACCCATTTTCCACTGTTTACTTTGGTGTTGACTGTGCAACTTTTCTAAGAGAGTGCTAAACCCTGATTTGAACGAGCTACCACTTTGTTTCATGCTGATCTATTATTGGTCTATTGTTGGTCTTATTACTTCAGGCACGCTGATAAATGAACAGTTTCCTCGCTGGCATGGTTTCTAGTGCTTTTGTGAAACCTGTTGGAAGGCAGAATTAGACTATACATTTGTGGTAAGTAGAAAAGAGAGGTGGAGAGAGATGATTAATCTGCCACTCATAATAGTTTCCTGATGGACTCCAGAATCCCACATCACTGAGCCACCTGCTAACATCTCTCCCTGAAGCCAGCAGTCTCTCTCTGTCCGCTTTGGTTCCCAGATGGACCAATGCGGTTCAATGCGACCACATCAGTATTAGGGTAATAAAAAGAGTCAGCAATCCCATTTTATATATATATTCCAAACATCTTGAGTGGATGAAGTGAAGAGAGGTTTAGACACAGCAAGACACACTTCTGATGTCCTCTTTCCAGTCAGCGTGGGCACTGTGAAGGTAAACACCTGTAAAATGTGCATACTCACAGCTGAAAGCCCCCAAAAAGATCCCAGCCACCTCACATCAAGATGCTTTTAATTCACTTTTTGACATGGGAATATACCATAGCTCAGAATCTGACCAGGTGTGTTAGCTTTGCTGACTCTAGCCACCCACCTGCTTTCTACACATTTGCAGTGTTGGGTTGGATGATCTCATAGTAACCTAATACCGCTATGCCCAGTCATTGCCCTTCCTGCCAAGAAGAACTGAGCGCGGAGCTTTTGAAGTCTTCTGGCTATGGATGAAGTCACCACTTTGAGTCAGCAAAGCACAGAGAATAACAATATTTTCAGTGAAAAGCTTTTTATTACAGTATAGAGGCACAATATATGATTTTATTTTCATTAAAGTATCCAAATACACTAGAATAGTGTTATATATTTTGTAACACTTTATTTTGATGGTCCATTTGAGTATTATTAGACTTAAACTGCTTAATATCTGTTGATATGCTCCTTCATCAGACATTTAACTGACTATAAGAATCTTTGCAAATACGTCAACCTACACTAACCCTAACCCGAAAATAACAATCTATTTATAATCTAATGAGACCTATATGGCATGTAGATGCAATGTAACTTAAATTCAACAAACAAACCATCAAAGTAAAGTGTGACGATATATTTTGTTGAATATACTTACATTGTGCAAAATGTTTTGAAGAATGTTCTAATCTAGAGAAATAAGCAATTTTCCCTAGTGACACAAACCATGTCCTGTGTGGCTATAATGACGTGACACTCCCTTGATTTCCAGTTTGGTATAATAGAAAACAAGGAAACAGTAAGACACTTCGGCCCAATCCCAATTCTACCCCCTTAGCCCTTCCCCTTACCCCTCGTTTTGCGCATGCACATCAAGGGGTAGGGGTGTCCAAATTCTCTTTAGCTTAAAGGGGTAGGGCTAAGGTGAAGGGGTAAATACCCTTCGAATGAAGATTTTTCAGGACCACACTTGAAACTAAGGAGTAAGAAAATTTCCCAGAATACACCAGCAGGATCGCAGCACACGGAAGTAAGGAGATCCACAAAATTGTATTTTTTTCATTCTTACGAATTTTTACAACAAATAAGCACATGTTTTAATATATTCATAACCGCGTTAATGTTTTAGCCTCATGCTTTTAAAAAACGCTAAAATTAAAAAACGCTAAATTTCGCGATCTATAATCCCTAATAATAACTCCTGTACAGCAGTTCCACAATGTTCTGACACTCGATGACACTCAAATGCCCTGTCAGTAAATGTCTAGTGGCTGGGAATGGGCAATTTTACAGTGTCTGTTATAATGTTAATGTTGTTTTTGGTGTCCCTACTGAAAAAACAGCTTAAACCAGCCTAGGCTGGTTAGCTGGTCAACCAGGCTGGTTTTAGAGGGGTTTTGGCCACTTTCAGGCTGGTTTCCAGCCATTTCCAGCCTGGTCTTAGCTGGTCAGGGTGGAAGATGACCAGCTAAAACCACATTGACCAGCCTAACCAGGCTGAGAGCCCAGCCAAAACCAGCTATATCCAGCTTAAACCAGGCTGGTCAAGCTAGTTTTAGCTGGTCATTTTCCTTTCATTTAGCCTGACCAGCTATGACCAGGCTGGAAAAGCCAGCCTGATTGACCAGCTAAAACCAGCCAACCAGCTTAGGCTGTTTTAAGGAGTTTTTTTCAGTAGGGGTGTTTACATGATGAACATGGCAACTGTGTAAATGCACAGTATAGTTACGATCTTATTGCCACATTAAATCGTTATGATAACATGATATATGCCTTCAGTGTTTTCCTGAAGATAAATACCAAAAAATAAAACAACTGGAATAACTACAGCAGTCGCGATCGTCTGATCGCATATGAAGCAAGACATCACGATGACATATGATGACGTGTGCAGGTGCTGTCCCAATTTTTAGGGGTAAATATTGAAGCCCTTTCCCTTCACCCTCGGTTATAAGGGCCAAGGGGCAGGGGTAGGGGTACAAAAATAGAATTGGGCCTTTATTGCATTGTGTGTTTTATCAGACTGTACAAAGCAGCATTAAAACAGAAGCCAAAAACGTTTAGTCTGATAAAACAGTGCTGCTACTTCTTTATGCGATCGCAAGTGGAAGAACCAGAAGTGGTGCTCTGTGGCATAATAAAAGCTCCTATACATATCATGAACTTTTTCCAAATGTTCCAAATCACTTTTTCAAAGCTTTCCATGGTCTCGAGAAAATCAAACTGGATGATCAGATGAAACTGCATGTGTTGTACTTTGGGCACACGGTTCAAAGAAAACAGTCATTGGATTGCTTGGAAAGACTGAGTCTAGAAGATGCAGAGGGAAACCATGAATGATACAAATCACAAGACCTCATTAGCTCACAATGTAGTTCTTTGGTCCATCAAGTCAACTAAAACAGAGATGTTGGGGCATAATAAAAACTGGTTCTTTAAAAAAAAATCTCAGTTAGTATATACATGTAGAAGTCATTCCCTTTACTTTTGGGATGTTTTCCATTTTGTGTACAGCGACATTTTTGGCATGTTCCACTTTCCAGAACTCCAGCCATAACATCTTCCTCCACCAAAAAAACACGGGGCTTAGGAGAGTTGTG
Organism: Danio aesculapii; assembly: GCF_903798145.1. Taxonomy (NCBI): domain Eukaryota; kingdom Metazoa; phylum Chordata; class Actinopteri; order Cypriniformes; family Danionidae; genus Danio; species Danio aesculapii. The sequence goes on from NC_079457.1 coordinate 46,270,102, forward strand.
GAAAATCATTTCTTGCTTATCCAGGCTTTTGCTTGAATGGATTCATGTTTGCTTCTGGCTATGGATTTTCCCTTGTGTGGAGACTCAGCCTCCTCCTGTGGAAACCAAGGCCTTGTTTTCAATGACATTGCATAAGAGATTATTTTATTTTGACAATTTGACTAGAAACCTCTGCTCAGCCCAGATGACTCCATCTGATTTTTCCTAGGAATAGAGAGTAGTCCAAAACATGCTGCTCACAGCATGACCGAGCAAAGTGTGATTTATAGTTCATTTATAAATGTGTGTTATCATCTTGTACTAGACATGAGAAGTGATCAGAGATGGTAAGAATAAACCGGTTGTGACCTCAAGTCTTTCTTTAAGATGACCTAATAAATAAAATTTCAGTCTTCACTTTGAATTAGTACATTACGGTTATGGTTATGTGCTGCCATCTTTCCAAAGTGAGCGATGTCTGACCAGTACATTTGGATTACATTTGTAATGTAATCTCTTTCCTTATTTTTGTTTCTATTCCCACGCTTTTCTGCATAAATAAAGACCTGTCCAGTCGCATTTGAGGATCTGTCAACCTTTAGAGATTTTAGTAGACTACAGTAGCTCAGGAACCTTCAATATGCAATGTTAGTTGTTTCGAATCCAAGACATACTCTAACAGCAGGCAAAAAGTCCAAAAAAAAAATGTATTTATTGAAACTGAGCTGCAAAAATGTGCCATTCATTACTGTGTCACTCAGATGAACATCCATGTTTACATATTAATGCTTTTTCAGTATTCAGCTGTACTGTGCATGAAGGTTAGCCAGTCAAAAAGAATCATTTTCAAGTCTTAAAGGGGACCTTATGCCTCTTTTTACAAGAGGTCAAATGAGTCCTTGCTGTCCCTGGAGTGTGTATGTAAAGTTTCAGCTCAAAATACCCCACAGATATACTTTTATAACTCTTTGACACTGCCTATTATAGACTTTGATCAACATTGTGCCATTTTGGTGACAGAGGGCGGAGCTACAAACGCCTATGCCTCAGTGAAATCGTCACTAATGGGCGGGGATTTCCCCCTGACATGTACAAAGGGTGCTTTCACACCTGTGGTTCGGTTCATTTGGTCCAGACCAAGGGCAACAAATGATACATTGTAGCATTTCTCTGCAGTTTTGGGTCTTTTTCACACCACACTGATTTCTTTGGTCCAAACCAGTTGAAAAGAGCCAAAATGCAGTCATGTGACAAAATCCTCATCACTCATTGGCCAGAAGTATTTCCTAAACTGCTTTTCTATTGGTCAGAATTAACATGCGGGAAAATGACAATGGAACTCCCGCAAGTAAACAAACCGGCAGACACAAAATGTCGCTGCACTGGCTGATTGTATCCCTGGTCATAGTATACTATATAGTTTGTAAAGATCACTTTAGACAAACTGTACATTTCGAGAATGAAGCGCAGCTGCGGCTGGAAAGCAATGTTTTAATGCATTGCCATGGGCGAAGGCGTTAGGAGGAGGAGCCATGAATTAATTCAGCTAAACTGAAATACTACCAATGATCCATTAGGTAATGCTTTTCCCTCTCTCTCTCTCTCTGTTTAAAACTGTTGGTAAAGTGCTGTCAACAAGTATTTTTCCTCCACACCGACAGCCCATCAGACTTCGGCAGCTGGATTAGTCTAAAAGATGCAGTACTTTTTGCAGTTGGGTCTGTTTTAGTGCGGATCATGTTCTTACCACAAACGAACCGCTCCAGGGTTCGTTTGAAAGCTTTTGGTGCGCACTCCAGTTTGAGTGTGATTGCTACATTCACACTTGCCCAAAGGAACCGCACCAAGAGGGAAAACGAACTCTAGTGCGATTCAACCAAACTAAATAAGGCAGGTGTATATAATAATCTACTTTCAAATTAACAGTGATATATATATATATACACATACTGAAAAGTTATACTCTTTGGTTTTTAATTATATTATTTCATTCAAAACTATTGCAGGCCAAATATGAAAGACATTAAAACCTATCGCCTTCCTGAGCATGGGCTATGAGACCGCCGATGGACAGTAGCAGACTCCGAAATGAGACACAGTTTCAGAGTTCTAATTGAGGTGGTTATTAATTAGCAAATAATATAAATATTATGAATGTAAACATTAGGTAAGCAGGTACATTGTAACGCTGTGTATTAACAACATGCTACGTGATGTGATTTGCAGTAATAAGCAATTTGGCTGTTTGCACCAGACGCAACATGACAGAAACAGAATATATGTGCACTCACTGCACTCCAACAAATACATATTAAATACATATTAAATACAATACATATTAAACCTTTAACATTATTAAATGAAGATGCTGAATCACTTATATATGTTGGCTTGCACTGAATCACAGTTCTAAAGTTGTTTATTTTATTTTTTAAGACCTTAGGTGAACTATCTGCTGCTGCTTTCAGTATATGACAATAAATGTCATGTAAAATGTCATTCAAACTCACATTATTAGCATTTAACACTGAATAAAGCACATGAGGTGTACCTGAGGTTTCTAAAATATAAATTTCAGGTGTTCGTTAGAACAAAAACTTCTTTTAATATGGAAAATATTCCTTCCGTCGCGTGCCGTTGCTTTTATTTAGAACACAACTTGAATCAGCCTTTAGGCTCGATAGTCAGGCTCGCTCCTGTTGGTGTCATTAATCTAGCAACCTGCACTTGCCTGTGTTTTGAACCAGGCATGCAATACCTAGTTTAACCACTAGGTGTCAAACTTACTGCACCTTTAATCTAGAGGTAATGCAGTACCTTACAGGTAGCTTAATGTGCATGTTAAAACTTTCTGGCCTAGAAATGACTCAACAGGAAGAGGATTAAAAATGGTGCCTGAAAAGATCTACAAGTTCTGCAACTTTTTTTTGTTTTATTGCTCGTTATCGATTTTCCAGCTTGCTGTGCCACATACCCTTTCACATACACACAACCTGACTAACCCCCATTAATGCGGGAGATCACAGGCTCCGTGTTTGTTTTGTTGTGGTCCCGCTTTGTGCTGCATTTCCGTGTGATGGATCCATGCAGATGTTTAAAACTGAGTTTTCACGGGGAAGTGGATCTTGTAAGCCCCTGCAGCCGTGTCCTCCTGCTAACCCTTCACACACATGCGCACGCCGTCTGCGTTAGTCATTGCTGCAATGGCTTGTGTTGTTTTAATGCCTATTGTTTCTGCAGCGCCGCTGGCTATAGAGTTCACACACTATAAATGAGTCATAATCCATTAGTGTGTTATAGTCCACCCTCAGGGCTCTCCATTCACAAATATGACGGCCTGTAGAGGGAGCCGCTCACTGATGCTGAATGACAGACGGATGGATAAAATCTTCCTCATCTGCTTGAGTTCTTCATTATTAAGGTCAAACGAATGGGTGTGTGGCTTATACTGGTAGATCACATAAACAACAATACTAGTAGATTCACTGCAGCGTTACAAACCAGATTAGCTTTATAGACTCAGTCAAGGTTTTTTATTTTTTTGCTGGACTTTGTTTTAACTTCCAGGAACTGATTGGATTTTCCATACATGTTTTCAGACAACATCCAAATTGTGACAATTATTTGTCCTCATGTGAAAGTTCTCTTGCAGTTTAATAGATTTCTTTCGCATTTTTAAACATGATAGTTTTTAATAACTAAATTATTTTAACTGATTTAACGTCGGGCGATGCAGTGGCGCAGTAGGTAGTGCTGTCGCCTCACAGCCAGAAGGTCACTGGTTCAAGCCTCGGCTGGATCAGTTGGCGTTTCTGTGTGGAGTTTGCATGTTCTCTCTGCATTCGCGTGGGTTTCCTCCAAGTGCTCCGGTTTCCCCCACAGTCCAAAGACATGTGGTACAGGTGAATTGGGTAGGCTAAATAGTCCATAGTGTATGTGTGTATGTGTTTCCCAGTAATGGGTTGCAGCTGGAAGGGCATCCGCTGCATAAAACATATGCTGGATAAGTTGGCGGTTCATTCCGCTGTGGCAACCCCAGATTAATAAAGGGACTAAGACAAAAAAAGGGTGAATGAATGATTTAACGTCTTTCCCATGATGACATTACATACTATTAGACTACTTATTAACTAAGATACCAATTCAATATGACAAAAAGTCATAACAACAAAAGTTTTATGTTACTTTAACTTATTTTAATCAGTTAATCAAATTTTAACTAAATATTTTTAGTCATACAACAAGTTTAACTTCATATTTTTTAGTCAGTTTGACTGATGTTGAGTTCATTTGATTCACCCAAAAAATTTTAGGTAGCAAGAATTTTTTTTTTTTTTACAGTGTACTTAAGTTTACTATTTAATTGCGCAAACTCATCGCCTTAATTCAATTAAGTAATTTTAACTTTATTGCATTATGTATTACTTTCTAAAATATATATAAAAAAACATTCCTTATTTATATTGAGTGTCATTTACTTAGACCATTTGAGTTTTGCAGACCTAACTGGATCTGTAATCTGAGTTAGTAGAGTTTTACAATTTACAGAAACCTACATCATAGCACAACATTAAAGACTAATGTCTATGTCTCCCAATGTTAATCATGTTAAAAAAAAAAAATACGCAATAACACTTATTTTTTACATCCATTTTCAAGAAAGCATCCTGGGAACTAGAAATCTGTAAGGTTAACTCCTTTAGTTTAAGTTCAGTCTAAAACAATAAAATTCTGAGAACACGTAACCTGTTTCTATTAAGTTCAATGAACTTTCATTAAATCATGTAAGTCAAAGGAACTCATTTAATTTATTTAATTGCACTGCTCGATTTTACAGTGTAGTTCTCAGCCTAAAGTATAATATAAAGGCTTATCTAAACTGTAAAAAAATGCTGAAAAATTTACAGCATTACTGGCCATTTTGGTTGCCAGTAAAACTGTAAAATGTGCAAGTGCACTGTAGTTTTACAGCACAATTGTAATTGTTCATTTACAGTGCGCTTGTAAATTTTACAGTATTACTGGCAACCAAGATTTCCAGTAATTCCAGTAATAATATAAGTAATTGCTGTAAAATAAAACCACAGTTGAAATTATTAATTTTCCGTGTGCTTGTAAAATGTACAATATTACTGGCAATTTTTACAATTTTACAGGAAAATGTTACAGCATTACTGTAAATAAACGATCACAACTGTGTTGTAGTTTCCTTGTAAATTTTACAGTATTACTGGCCACCCAAATTTCCAGTAATACTGTGATTTTTACAGCATTTTTTTAATAGTGTAAGTTAATTAATTGCTGCAAAAAATGCTGTACAATTTTCAGTATTGCTGCAATTTTCAAGAATTACTAGCAACATTTACAAGCTGTAAACATTTACACTGTAAATGAACTATTACAACTGTTCTGTAGTTTTACAGCGCAATTACAATTGTTAATTTACAGTGCACTTTTAAATTTTACAGTATTAATGGCAACCAACATGTCCAGATATTTCAGTAATACCATGAAATCTGTTGTAAATTTTACAGTATCACTGGCAACCAAATTTACTAACTGTAAAACATTGCTGTAAAATTTACAGTATAACTGGAAATTTTGGTTTTAGTTTTACAGCGCAATTGTAAATTTACAGTGCACTTGTAATTTTTACAGTATTACTGGCAACCAACATTTCCAGTAATTCCAATAATACTGTAAATTATTGCTGTAAAATGTACAGTATTACTGGAAATTTTGGTTTTAGTTTTACAGCGCAATTGTAATTGTTAATTTACAATGCACTTGTAAATTTTACAGTATTACAGGCAACCAACATTTCCAGTAATACTGTAAAATATTGCAAGAAAATTTACAGTATTACTCGAAATTTTGGTTTTAGTTTAACAGCGCAATTGTAATTGTTAATTTACAGTGCACTTGTAAATTTTACAGTATGACGGGCAACCATCATTTCCAGTAATTCCAGTAATACTGTAAAATATTGCTGTTAAATTTACAGTATTACTGGAAATTTTAGTTTTAGTTTTACAGCGCAAATGTAATTGTTAATTTACAGTGAACTTGTAAATTTTACAGTATTACTGACAACCAACATTTCCAGTAATTCCAGTAATACTGTAAAAATTGCTGTAAAAATTACCGTATTACTGGAAATTTTGGTTTTAGTTTTACAGTGCAAATGTCATTTTTAATTTACAGTGTTCTTGTAAATTTTACAGTATTACTGGCAACCAACATTTCCAGTAATTCCAGTAATACTGTAAAAAATTGCTGTAAAATTTACAGTATTACTGGAAATTTTGGTTTTAGTTTTACAGCGCAATTGTAATTGTTAATTTACAATGCACTTGTAAATTTTACAGTATTACAGGCAACCAACATTTCCAGTAATACTGTAAAATATTGCAAGAAAATTTACAGTATTACTCGAAATTTTGGTTTTAGTTTAACAGCGCAATTGTAATTGTTAATTTACAGTGCACTTGTAAATTTTACAGTATTACGGGCAACCATCATTTCCAGTAATTCCAGTAATACTGTAAAATATTGCTGTTAAATTTACAGTATTACTGGAAATTTTAGTTTTAGTTTTACAGCGCAAATGTAATTGTTAATTTACAGTGAACTTGTAAATTTTACAGTATTACTGACAACCAACATTTCCAGTAATTCCAGTAATACTGTAAAAATTGCTGTAAAAATTACCGTATTACTGGAAATTTTGGTTTTAGTTTTACAGTGCAAATGTCATTTTTAATTTACAGTGTTCTTGTAAATTTTACAGTATTACTGGCAACCAACATTTCCAGTAATTCCAGTAATACTGTAAAAAATTGCTGTAAAATTTACAGTATTACTGGAAATTTTGGTTTTAGTTTTACAGCGCAATTGTAATTGTTAATTTACAGTGAACTTGTAAATTTTACAGTATTTCTGGCAACCAACATTTCCAGTATTACTGTAAAAATTGCTGTAAAAATTACAGTATTACTGGAAATTTTGGTTTTAGTTTTACAGTGCAAATGTCATTTTTAATTTACAGTGTTCTTGTAAATTTTACAGTATTACTGGCAACCAACATTTCCAGTAATTCCAGTAATACTGTAAAAATTGTCAAATTTACATCATTATTGGCAGTTTTGGTAATTTTACAGCACAATTGTGATTGTTAATTTACAGTGCACTTGTAAATTCTATTGTATTACTTGCAAGCATAATTGCCAGAAATACTGTAAATTTTACATATTTTTACAGTATTTTAATTAGCTTAATCAAACAAGTCATTGGACAACAGTGGTTGTTCTGTAGCTAATCAAAAAAAATGTTCTTAAGATATGCTAATAATATTCACCTATATAATAATATTCATTTTTAATATGTTTTAATCTCATTCAATCAACACATACACCATGGCAAATTTAGCTTAATTAATTCACCTGCACCACATGTCTTTGGACTGTGGGGGAAACCGGAGCACCCAGAGGAAACCCACACGAACACGGGGAGAACATGCAAACTCCACACAGTAATGCCAACTGAGCCAGTCAGGGCTCAAACCAGCGACCTTCTTGCTGTGAGGCGATCGTGCTACCCACTGCGCTGTTTTAATCTAAAAAAATTTATTATTTAATAATATTTGAAAATGAACACAAATATCCACAGGGGGGCTAATAATTGTGCTAAATTCGAAACATTTTTCATAATTACTCATTAATGAGAAGTTCAAAGCCAAATCCAAAATAAAAATAAAAATTGTTCATTCCAATAATGTGAAAATAATATTGAGATTTTGACCATTTTGAGGGTTAAATGGTTTCCTCTTTTGGCCATCACTCTTCATTATACGCAGTTTTTTTCCAACGTCTCTCCGGCATTTCAGATGTTTTTGTTTATTTATTTTTTCTCAGTGACAATATCCGCTGTGATAACCTCAAACTGCATTGAGTCTGTCCAGCGGCTCACTGCTCACAAATAACCTGAGGCCAGACGGTTATTAGAAAGTCTGGAGCCGGCGTTTCCTCCGCGGTGAGGAGCAGGAGGAGCTCTTCTCCTCTCATATTAAACTGAAGACGAGGGTCCCGCTTCTGATCTGACCACCACATTCAAATCAGCCTCCGCTTTTGCCTCATCTGCATTCATAAACAATGCAATATGGGAACACTCTACAACAATCAGCTCAGCATTATCAATCACGCAAACATTAACGCAGGAACAAATGTGCAATGCATTCGCTAGTGTTATTGACAATAAAAATACAGCTCTTCATTGTTAGTTCTTGTTATTTTGGGTCCATTGAATAGTATGAACATATACAAAATGTTTATTATCATATGAAAATCTGATATACACTCACCGGCCACTTTATTAGGTACACCTATCCAACTGCTTGTTATCGCAAATTTCTAATCAGCCAATCACATGGCAGCAACTTAATGCATTTAGGCATGTAGACATGGTCAAGACGATCTGCTGCAGTTCAAACCGAGCATCAGAATGGGGAAGAAAGGTGATTGAAGTGACTTTGAACATGGCATGGCTGTTTGTTGTTTAATATTTTCTTGGCCCATTAGTACCAATTGAGCATCCTGTCAATGCCACAGCCTACCTGAATATGTACCCATCTTCTGATGGCTACTTCCAGCAGGATAACACGCCATGTCATAAAGCGTGAATCATCTCAGACTGGTTTCTTGAACATGACAATGAGTTCACTGTACTCAAATGGCCTCCACAGTCACCAAGTCTCAATCCAATAGAGCACCTTTGGGATGTGGTGGAACGGGAGATTTGCATCATGGATGTGCAGCCGACAAATCTGCAGCAACTGTGTGAGGCTATCATGTCAATATGGAGCAAAATCTCTGAGGAATATATCCTGTATCTTGTTGAATCTATGCCATGAAGGATTAAGGCTGTTCTGAAGGCAAAAAGGGGTCCAACCCGGTACTATTAATGTGTACCTAATAAAGTGGCCAGTGAGTGTATGGCCATATACACTGTAAAAAATGTCAAGACAACAAATATTTTTATAATTATTTAACTTATTTTAATAAGTTAATCAGGTTTCAACTAATATTTTTAGTCAGTTTGACACATGTAAGTTGAGACTAGAAAAGTTAATCTGATTTAACTAAAGAAAATTAAGGCAGCAAGAATACTTTTACAGTGTATGAACATACACAATAAAAAAATCTTGTTAATTTAATTTTGTTTTTAGTTGAATTTAAATGAAGTTTTCTAGTCATCTCAAAGTATATCAGTCGAACTGACTAAATATATTAAGTTTAACTTTGTTTAACTTAAAAAATGTTGTTGAAACCTTATTTTATTTATTAAAATAAGTTAAAGCAACGTAGAAATATTTGTTGTCTTCACTTTTTGTCATTACATTTTTTACAGTGTATATACAAAGTTATAGCTAATATATTTGAACATAGTGTACATATTTGTAATTGTATGTCATATTTCATTTGCATATATTGCCATATATCAGGTTTCTATTATTATTATTATTATTATTATTATTTCAATTTTAATTAACTGACATTTATAAATTGGTTAACCAAAAAAAAAGAAACTTGTATACCGTTTAATTTAATATAATTATAAATATTTTGTAGCATTGCATATGTTTGGTATTATTATTATAATTTAATTACCATTGTTTTTGAAATGTACTATATAAACAAGCTTGCATAATATTAGTAGTAGTAGTAGTAGTAGTAGTATTATGTAGTGGTGCATAAACATACTTAATATTATTATTATTATCATTATGTTTTTGAAATATACTATATAAACAAACATACTTATTATTATTATTATTATGTTTTTGAAATATACTATATAAACAAACATACTTATTATTATTATTATTATTATGTTTTTGAAATATACTATATAAACAAACATACTTATTATTATTATGTTTTTGAAATATACTATATAAACAAACATACTTATTATTATTATGTTTTTGAAATATACTATATAAACAAACATACTTATTATTATTATTATTATTATTATTATTATTATTATTATTATTATGTTTTTGAAATATACTATATAAACAAACATACTTATTATTATTATTATTATTATTATTATTATTATGTTTTTGAAATATACTATATAAACAAACATACTTATTATTATTATTATTATTATTATTATTATTATTATTATGTTTTTGAAATATACTATATAAACAAACATACTTATTATTATTATGTTTTTGAAATATACTATATAAACAAACATACTTATTATTATTATGTTTTTGAAATATACTATATAAACAAACATACTTATTATTATTATTATTATTATTATTATTATTATTATTATGTTTTTGAAATATACTATATAAACAAACATACTTATTATTATTATGTTTTTGAAATATACTATATAAACAAACATACTTATTATTATTATGTTTTTGAAATATACTATATAAACAAACATACTTATTATTATTATTATTATTATTATTATTATTATTATTATTATGTTTTTGAAATATACTATATAAACAAACATACTTATTATTATTATTATTATTATTATTATTATTATGTTTTTGAAATATACTATATAAACAAACATACTTATTATTATTATTATTATTATTATTATTATTATTATTATTATTATTATGTTTTTGAAATATACTATATAAACAAACATACTTATTATTATTATTATTATTATTATTATGTTTTTGAAATATACTATATAAACAAACATACTTATTATTATTATTATTATGTTTTTGAAATATACTATATAAACAAACATACGTATTATTATAATTATTATTATTATTATTATTATTGTTATGTAGCAGTGCATATACCTATATTATAATAATGATAATTATTATTATTATTATTATTATTATTATTGATTTACCATTGTTTTAAATGTGCTAAATAAACGAACTTGCCTATTATCATCATCATCATTATTATTATTAATAATAATAATTGGTACTACTTTTGATTTTTGTTTAAAATTATTAATAAATGTTGAAATAAACATTAACTGCAATTAACTATTTAACCAATGGAAATTTAGTGTAAACTTTTACTGTATACTAAACATGATTTAACACATTTTTAGAGCATAATTTTTACATAATTCATTTAATAACAATATAAAAATATATAATAACTAATGTCATATTTTAACGTACTGTTTAAACCAGGGCAAATATGTTCTATTATAAGATCAAATCATAAGTAAAAAAACTTGTGACCATTGATAAGACAAAATCTGATCCTTCATTTCTGTAAATGTATTTTCTTCACTAAATGTGAGCATGTGTGAGCTGTTGTTGTCAGATGTGTTCAGAGACTGTGGGATGACTGTATAATGTGTTCGCTCTGCTCCTCCAGCCTGTGCAGCAGTGGGCTGAGGCTTGAGCTTTGTTTGTTTGGCCTTGCTTCACTGTTTTCAGTGGCTGCAGTATCAGGAAAAGACACAACGTGACTGGAGAACAGGACAGTCATGCTTACTGTACGTCTCTGTCATGCGTGACTCAGACTCAAGTAGAAAAATACCTATTCTAGCATCAGCACACTATTGCACTATTCACGCACACAACAGCCAGCAGACATTCAGAAATAAACATTTGCAAAACAAAGAAACCCCACTGATGACAAATTACCAAAACAACTAATACACTTTAGCAAAAAAAATTAACTTTTGGAACAACATTTTTGAGCAAAACACAGTGATCAAAATTAGAAAATAGCAATGATTATAGCAAACACGCTTCAGCAGTTCTCTGTCGTAGTTGAGATTTTATTTAGCAATGCTAAATCATTCTTTGAAAAGTAATCATAGGGGAACCAATTACCCAATGCTATACCAACATACCAATGCTAAATAGCTCCAGTAATGGCTCTTTCAAGAGTTCACACTAAGATATTGTTTGACAACTGTTAGCAGGTTTGGCATGCTGTCCCGGGAGAGAACCCTGAGCTCGGAGATAGTTGAGCCCAGGGCTCCCGCCTGGTCCATAGAGCATATGAGGGGAGTACGAGATCAGGTGGTTCTCGAGAGCTCCCCGTGGTAAAGGAAGAAAGGAGGAGAAGGGGTGGATGGGGGGTTTCTTCGGAAAACGAAGATCAGAGAGTAGCTCTAGCTAGGCTACTTATAGTGAGTTGGGGTTAATCTGATTGGCTAACTAGTGAATGTAGATGAGTGGCCAGCTGCAGTCAATCATATCACGTGCTCCTCTCGAAATTAGTTTGAAAACTTCACTTAGTGGATCTTTGGAGTGATTAAGGTGCTACATATCACTATCTTAAGTCAGTGTTAAGTCAAAATGTACATCGTTTATTTTGCTAGCATACATCGTTATTCTTTAAGTGAACAATTATTCCGTACAAGTTAATCCACTGAACAAAAACTGTTCTGAGACCTTACCTGACAAAGTGAAGTAGACCTAAAGATCCCTAAAGGCTATACATCATGCTTAGTTTAACAAAAAAAATAGAAATAAATAATTGAGATTATTCTAAAGCCATTTCTGAAGCTTCGGGACTACAGTGAATGATTATCTACAAATTGCCAAGCCATGTGGAGACACATTCCCAGGAATGGCCGGCCGACCAAAATTACCCCAAGAGTAAATTACCCCAGCAACAACTCATCCAAGAGGTCATAAAAGACCCACAACGACAGCCAAAGAACTACATGCCTCACTCGCCTCAGTTACGGTGAGTGTTCATGACTCTACCATAAGAAAGAGACTGAGCAAAAATGGTTTACAAGGCAGATTTCAAGACGAAAACCACAGCAGAGCAAAAAGAACATAAAGGCTCATCTCAGTTATGCCAGAAAACATCTTGATGATCCTCAAGACATTTGAGAAAATGCCCTATGGACTTTTGTAATGTGTGTGTCCATTATGTGTGCCATAAAAAAAAAAAAATATATATATATATATATATATATTTTTTTTTTTTAATCGCTGCATTTCAGAAAAAGAAAACCATACCAACAGTAAAATGTGGAGGTGTTAGTTTGATGGTCTGGAACTATTTTGCTGCTTTAGGACCCGGAAGACTTGCATTGATAAATGGAACCATGAATTCTGCTGTGCACCAAAATATCCTGAAGGAGAATATCCGGCCATCTGTTAGTGACCTCAAGCTGAAGCGAACTTGGGTTCTGATTCAAATCCACTTCTGATATGGCTGAAAAAATAAATAAAAATTAAGACTTTGGAGTGGCCTAGTCAAAGTCCTGACCTGAATCCAATTGAGATGCTGTGGTATGACTTTGAAAAGGCAGTTCATCTTCGAAATCCTTCCAATGTGACTGAATTACAACAATTCTGCATAGATAAGTAAGCCAAAAATCCTCCACAGTGCGGAAACGGACTCATCACAAGTTACCAAAAATGCTTGATTGCAGTTGTTGCTGCTAAGGGTTGCCTATCCAGTTATTAGGATCAACACTTTTTCCACACATGGCTTATGTAGTTTTGTAGTTTGTTTTCCCTTTATAATAAAAAATCTTAATTTATATAAAAAAAACTATGATGTGTGTACCTGTGTTATTTCTGAGTAATATTTAAATTAGTTTGATGATCTGAAACATTAAAGTGTGACAAACATGCAAATAAAAAAAATCTGTAAACGGGTACACATCACACCACTGTACTGTAGGTGCAAGGTAGCACTTAAAGTGGTTCCCCTATGATTATGAGCCAAAGCACCACTTTTAGTGTTATTTAGCTTCTTTCCTTGTGAAAATTATAACTAAAATAAATATATAGCTAAATATAGGCCTATTATACAGGCTCATTAATATGGAAAACAAATGCATGTTTTTACCAAAACTAAAATTAGATGAAAAAAATGTGTAAGCATGGGCTTTAAAACAATATCATTTATAATAATAATAATTTATTGACCATTTTCTCTGAAGAAGTCGTTACTCTACCCAATTTAGAACGTCATTACGGACAAAATTTTAACGTTTTTACTTGGTTCAGTCGATGAATCTGCAACAAAGCAAGTATGGTTCTGCATCACTCATCTCTCAAATGAGGCCTCGTACTATGGTAGTTCAGCCACAAGTTACGTCATTGTTTGGTAGAACGGCTATTTTTCAGTCGCATGTAGAACCTCTTTGTTCAGGCTTCAGAGCTGCAAAAGGCTAGATTGCTCAATTTGATTGCTACAATCGAAGTTTGATTATTACAAGAGCTGGATTCACTGGTCAAGTGCACTGGAAACAGCACACTGAGGACTAGGGATGCTCAAAATAACCGATTAACCGTTAACCGAGAGGGTGCGTTTGTAACCGATTAATGGTATCAGGTAAACGATTAAAAAATATTATTTTATATATATTTTTAAAGTTTGGCTACATAAGGGGCCGATCACAACGAATGCGCTTATTGTGTTGAGAGGGGCATTTTCTGAAGGATTTACTAACGGCTGCGAGTGTTTTGCGCGCTGCTTATGCACCCCTCGCGTTTTGCTGTTGCGCGCACTCTGAGCTGAAAAGCGCGTTACATCAGTCGTGTCTTTTTCATTCTTCAATCAAATTAAAGCAGAGGCGGGGTTTCTGTTGAGTTGCATGCAGTGTTTATGTTGTTGAGACGTTGGAGAACTTTTAATGATGGAGGAGAGACTTGTTTCAAGTTTTCCAGGGCTGTATGACTTTACAAATCTTGAATATCCAACACAATCTCACGGCAATTCGTAACTTTTTGATTTAGTGGCTAATTCGTATGAATTCGTACGATCTAATTCGTACAATTTAGTACGATTTGCTCATCCGCCAATGACGGTTGGGTTTAGGGGTGGGGTTAGGTGCCACGCCTCCTTTTAAAAATCGTACAATTTCGTATGACTGAACTCGTACGAATTCGTACAAATTAGCCACTAAACTGACAAAACGTTAAATACTTACGTTTTCTCGTGAGATCAGGCTGGAATATCACAATGTTATTAAATATTACAATTATAACAACATGGACAGCAACACTCGCGCACAATACACCAGCTGATTCAGTCATTTCCTAGTGACATAAAAGGCGCACTATTTTTTTCGTCAACATAAAAGGCAGTAAAGTGCCCCTCGCGTTTTTGGAACGCAAAAGCACGCTCGGTGTGATCTGCCCCTTAATTACTCGTGGGACGGTAACACGTGCCTACAGACGTATTGTGTCAAAGAAGCAGACTGAAAGAAGAATATTTCTTGTCACAGTTTGACACAGATGAGTTGACACAACTGAAGCTTTCATTTTATAGCATAAAAAACATGTATGCAAATTAATTCAATATCATATGTAAACAACAAAAATGTTATATGCTATCGTAGCCTAAACTTTACTTAAGCAAACATATTAGTCTGAAGTTTCATTGTCATTGTCTTTCATCAAACGCAGCGGGCACACACATGAACCGTGAGTGAAATGGATTAAATACATCATTATGACAATCTTTAAATTAATGACTTCTATTAAAAATGCTGAAGGGGTTTTGTGATATAATAATGTACTGTTGGAAACACTGCAGGTGCGTGAAGATGCTCTGTTATGCTACTGTTCGCATGTTAAAATAAATCAGTATTTTTCATTCATTCATTTTCTTTTCAGCCTTGTCCCTTTATTAATCTGGGGTCGCCACAGCGGAATGAACCGCCAATTTATCCAGCATATGTTTAACGCAGCGGATGCCCTTCCAGCTGCAATAAATCAGTATTTTAAAATGCAATATTTAATGTGTCACAAAATAGACACGTCAATAAATTTTTTAATTTAAATAATATTTTAATATTAATCTGTTAACGGTTATTATTCGGTTAACGAGCGGCGGTTGTCGGTTGGTAAAATTAATCGAAATGAGCATCCCTACTGAGGACATCTGCTGGTTACAAGGTGGTAATGTAAACATAAAAATCTAAATCGTCAGCGTGAACACAAGGGAAGTTTCATAAACTAGTTTCGAGAGGAACACGTGATAGGATCAACTTCAGCTGATCCTCATCACTAATCATTAGCTAGCCTATCGGAGCACTCCAAAACTACTATATATATTCTAGCTAAACTTCATTCCCTATCTCTGTTTTCAGAACTACCCCCCCTTCCCCCCCCCCCCCCCCCCCCCCCCATCCTTCCCTTATCTGTCCTCCTCTTTGATCGGGCAACACGGTGGCTCAGTGATTAGCACTGTTGCCTCGCAGCAAGAGGGCGACAGGTTCAAGGCTTATTCGAACCAGTTGGCACTTCCTGCGCAGAGTTTGCATGTTCTCCTTGTGTTTGCGTGGGTTTTCTCCGGGTCCTCCGGTTTCCTCCCACAGTTCAAAAACATGTACATAAGTGAATCAGAATAAAGTCACAAGCACCCAGCGTATACATGCCTAACCAACCAGTATCACCCATTAGCCAGAAGCAGGGGGACATTCGAGAAACACCTGATCTCGTGTCCCTCCTAATGCTCATTAACCAGGTGGGAACCTTGGGCTCATCTATCTCCGAGCTCAGGGTTCTCTCGCGGGACAGCATGCCAAACCTGCTATTATAGTTGAGCATTATCTAAGTGTGAACTCTTGAAATATATTTATTGGTATGATATGCTATCATCACAGACCTTAACACCAATAACTGTGAAGATCTGAAATTTCGATCAGTGTTGTTTTTCCTCATTTGACTGTCCACTCATTCCAACCCTAATCTGGGCAAGAATGAGTCGGTTCACTTTGTATAACAGATTGCTCTGTCCCGTGTCATGCTGTACTCTAACAGTCCCAGCACAGCACACACACACAATCGCACATTCACAGTCTGAGAAGAACTAAACATTCCAGACATCTGCCATTCAAACAAAAATAATGTCACGGTTCTACAAAGTTAGATAAAGTCAAGCCACAACTTTATCTAAGTGTTATTTGTAGTACAGAGAGCTGTACTGCTGTCTGTCTCTGCACAGTCTCTCCTAGCTGTCACAAAAACTCTTTCTTCACAAGTGTTAAAATTTATGGAAATAAAGAAGAGTCAGGACTTAACATTGAAACTGAGATAGACTAGACCCAAGGAGACATTTAAAAACATAGAAATGATCCCTTCTTATTATTGAGTGTGTTTGTGTTGAATGACCACCTGTAGATTAATAGTAGATTAGATTAGATTAGATTCAACTTTATTGTCATTACACATGTACAAGTACAAGGCAGCGAAATTTAGTTTAGGTCTAACCAGCAGTGCAATAGCAGCAAGTGCAGGATACAGGTATAAGTTATAAAGTGCAGTTATAGAAAAACTATGGTGATATTTACAGATGGATGTACTATGAACATTATATACAGGTTGTATTAGCTATGAACAGAGATTTACAATAAATGAATATATGTACTCAATCATGAGAATTCACTCAATGGAAACACTCAAAAGAAACACACTCGATAATGAGAATTGATCATTTATATATAGAGAGTAGTGATGGATTCTCTGGCTATATTCATAACTCTTTTTATATTTAAATGTACATAAAACAAGCTTTATAACTTTATATTAAAAGTTTCACTTCACATAATCTTTTCTCAAGCTTCCCAGTTGTTGTGTCGGCTAAAATTCTAAAGTACATATAAGGTACTTGATTAAAATTTAAACTGTAATGTTACCAGATGTTACTACTGTTATGTTAATACTGTAATGATACTCGATACACGTTAATATATTTTAAATAAATGACAACTTCATCATTACAAATAAATAATTACAATCATATTTAAATGCATGGAATTTGAGGTCATCGCATGTACGTATATTTTAGTTTACAAAAAATGTATCAGTACATTCAGCAGTAACTTTAAAGGTGCTGTATGTAAAATTTGATGCTTCTAAAGCATAAAAATACTGTATGTTTGCATATGTTTAAGAAACGAGCTAAGTGAACATTTTTGTTTTTCTGAAAAACAATGCTGAAGTCAGATATTCTGCGTTGAAAATGTGCGTTACATGCCGGAACGTCACGAACTGCCTTGGTGGAAAATCACGCATTTGATTCATTCAGTCCTGAAGACTCTCGAAGTATGCGTCCGCAGCCGAAACGCGACCTCTGGTGGACAGTAGCAGCCTCCGAAATGAGATGCAGATTTAGAGTTCCACATGAGGTGGTTATTAATTAGCAAATAATATAAATATTATAAACGTAAACATTAGGTGAGCAGGTTACATTGTAACCCCGTGTCCTAACAACAGAGATTTGCAGTGATAAGCAATTGGGCTATTTGTACCAGACGAAACACGACAGAAATTTAAATACAGCCATTCAGAAGCACAGAATAGTGCACTTACTGCACTCCAATAAAATAGTAAGGTTTATAATCTAATTAATACATATTAAACCTCTTTAACATTACTAAATCACTGACGTGTTGGCTTGCACTAGTTCCATTTCAAATGGTTTATTGTATTTTCAGATCCGAGGTGAACTATCTGCTGCTGCTTCCAGTAGTAGGGCAATAAATGTCATGTAAAATGGCATTCAAACTCATTCATTCATTTTCTTTTCGCCTTAGTCCCTTTATTAATCTGGGGTCACCACAGAAGAATGAACCGCCGACTTATCCAGCATATGTTTTACACAGCGGATGCCCTTCCAGCTGCAACCCATCACTGGGAACCATCCATACACACTCATCTCACACAGAAAAGCCAACTGACCCAGCTGAGACTCGAACCAGCGCCCTTCTTGCTGTGAGGCGATCGTGCTACCCACTGGGCCACCGTGAAGCCGCATTTAAACTCACATTATTAAAATTTAACACTGAATAACGCACATGAGGTGTACCTAAAGAAATCAGTATCATAGTTTTCTGTTGTTCACCTGTGAGAAATAGAAGCTGAATCTAAAATATAAATTTCAGGTGTTCAGGTTAGAACAAAAACTCCTTTTGATATGGAAAATATTCCTTGCGTCGCGTGCCGTTGCTTTTGTTTAGGCTCCACAGTCAGGCACACTGCTGCTGGTGTCTTCAATCTGGCAACCTGTGCTTGCGTTTGTTTTGAACCAGGTGTGCAATACCTAGTTCAACCACTAGGTGTCAAACTTACTGCATCTTTAACTATAATTCAAACAGAATCGACAGAAGAATTATGAATGTTCATATTATAAATAAAAATATGAATTACACTGTTAAATGTCATAACATTCATTCTATGCCATGAAACGAGCTTCGTTAAGTATTGTTAGACATTTTTGTTAACAAAAATAACATAAAAATACATTTTAACTGTTTGTCATGTGTAAACTCACAGTACAGTCTGCCCTCTTGATAAGACGGCTAGGATAAAATACACTGTAAAAAATGTTGGGTGTAACAAACAGGACTGACAACCACTCATCCAGCCAGCAGAGGGAGCCCTCACCTGAATTCTGACTGCCAGTTCTTCGTTGGTTACTTCCTGTTTGGGGGCCATATTAACCTTGCCACACCAAACACGAAGTATTGCCAGTATCTGCTGCCTTACCGAGCGTTTTCTCACTGTTTTGTTCTGCCTTTCTGTTGTGACCTTTGAGCCTGTGTTTGTTGACTACTGATTTTTGGATTACTGTTTTTGCCTTGTTTGCCTTGGAGGACTTTCTGTTTGTTATTCTGAACTTGCATTCTTACCGACTCCGATTTAGCCTGGTGATTTGGATTTGTTTGCTGAGAACTATTAAACTTCTTGCATTTGGATCTAATCTGTTTCCATGTCGTCACCACCGCCATTGTCACATTGGGTTCCACACAATTACTTCATGTTTTCCCAACACAAATCAATTGTCAACTTTTAACGTTTTTACAAATTTAAGTAGATTTAACCAGCCTGATCTCATGAGAAAACGTAAGTATCTTACGTTTTGTCAGTTTAGTGGCTAATTAGTACGAGTTCAGTCCTACGAAATTGTACGATTTCAAAAAAGGAGGCGTGGCACCTAACCCCGCCCCTAAACCCAACCATCATTGGGGAATGAGCAAATCGTACTAAATTGTACAAATTAGATCGTACGAATTCGAACGAATTAGCCACTAAATCAAAAAGTTACGAATTGCAGTGAGATTGTGTTGGATTTAACATAAACAATTAAGTCGCCCTCCCCCCCCAAAAAAAAACAATAGAATTGAGTTGTTTCATCTCATTTTAAATAAGTAGTTTGAACAAGCAACGGAAGTCATTTTTGAGTGTAGAGACATGCTTGTTTAAGTCTCAATCCAGAATCTGTCGTGTCTGTACTCTACATACTTCAAGAGGGTCACTGGATCAGCTCTTCATGTAATGCATCTCTGTATGGACTGACAGGTTGCAGGTGGTCCATGATTCAGCCTGTCAAACACACACTATAAAGCACAAGTGTGTATGAAGAAGGTCCGCTAGCGCGCTAACAGCACCCAGGGGCAAAGAAAAAAAAGTGTTTGATGGTGAATTAAGTTGTGGTTTTGTGCCCGCAGCAGGAACATCTCTGGTCTTCACGGCCTCTGCTCTCTTATCATCCAGAACGGTCCATTTCACTTTCATCTGTAACACACTATTGTCAGAGGAGCAGCCAAAGGGCTCTTTCTTTGTCTTTGTTTACCACACAACATCTGCGAGAAGGTCTATAGCCTTCACTTAAACGCCTGTGTTCTGACACTCTATTTCACCTTTTACACACTCCTCGCGTCTGCGTGCTTCATGAGCGCGAGCTTCTGACGGTTCACCTTGATGTGAAGGAGAACGACATCTGAATGATATAAATAATGCAGCTGAATGAGTATGACACGGTGCAGTTGTTGGAATCGCTGTCTAATGGCTCTCGGTTTCAGAAATGTCATTTGAAGGTGCCGTGCTGAGCCCCATTTCTTCAGCACATGCAGATTTCAGAGTCGCCACTGGTTTGGTCTTGATTTTCAGTAAAAATACGCTTTCACACAAAAGTTTTAAACACTTCTGCTGGCCCTCTTGTGTGTGTGTTTTATGTGACTGTGTTTTAGAATGCATCACTTTAAATATTCCATGGCAACATGTCAGGTTTGTGACACAGCTTAGCCTATTGGTTTAAAGATGCTGTATGTAAGCTTGACACCCAGTGGTTGCACTAGGTATTGCATTCCTCGATCAAAATAAATGCAAGCGCAGGTTGCCAGATTGAGGACAGGAGCGAGTGATTTAAACAGTGTTCAAATTAAAAGCAACGGCACCAGATAGAAGGAATATTCTCCATATTAAAGGGAGTTTTTGTCCTAATAAACCCCTCGAATTGATATATTAGAAATGGCTTCAATTTCTCACAGACGAACAATAGAAAATTGATGATCACCTCAGGTACACCTCATGTGCTTTATTTAGTGTTAAATGCTAACAATGTGAGTTTGAATGCTATTTCACATGACATTTAATGCCCTATACAGAAACCTCGGATCTGTTTGAAATCGAACTTTGGAATTAAACACATATAAATCTACATTTAATAATGTTAAATAGGGTTAATATGTATTAAACAGATAATAAAACTTACTATTTCATGAGTGAATGTATATTATATGCTTCTAAAATGGCTGTATTTATATTTCTGTCGTATTTTGTCTGTCCAAATTGCTCATCAGTGCGTATTTCATTTCATGGCATGTTGTTCGGACACGTGATTACAATGTAACCTGCTCACCTCACGTGGAACTGAATCTGCATCTCATTTCAGAGTCCGCTACTGACCACCAGAGGTTGCATTTTGGTCAGGGACGCATGCTTTCAGAGCCTTTCTGAATGAATGAAATGAGCGGTTTTCCACCAAGGGTGCTGAAATATAATTGGCTAAACTGGCAATGGGCAGGTTATAATTACCAAAACCAAGACAGCGTTCCAGCACGGAAAACACATTTTCGCTGCCTGACTGCCTGTATGGGTTGTAAGGGACTGAACACAGAGACCGGACAGCTTAATTTAACCCAATGCATGAAGTTGTGGACGTGCCTCGCAAAGCTGAAGAAAATACAACAAACACAAGCATTTAAGTTGTGTATTTCTCTTTTATTAATACCTTTCGTTTGATGCGCTTTGGTCCAATCTCTCGCACTTCTCCAAGCGCTGCCTGATGCGGGGCTTTACATTCAGACTAATGCAACGATTAAAATGATAAATGACTTCACGCTTTACTAAGGCACGTCTTTTTGGATTATGTCAAGACATCTTCCCTTTTCACTCGATCTCTCAACATTTATGAAGAAAGTAAAAACCTGCCATGTGAAAAACGGCTCCGATCTTAGTTTGGTTTGAACACGAAAAGAGGCGAGGGGCTGTAGTAGCGATAAGTTAACGTGCCCGCTCCAGTTACGTCAGTAACCCACCTTGTTGAACCCCATACAGGCAGTCAGGCAGCATAATACAAAAGAGTGGACCAAAGCGCATCAAATGATAGACAATTAAAAGGGAAAAAAAGAAAAATAGAATAAATATGTATTTTTATACTAGACACACATCTGATGCCACACCTACAACTTTGGGTTCAATTAGGGTTCACAGTCTCCATATTCAGTCCTTTATCTCCACTGTATCTGTTCAGCTGAGGGAACGGAACCAACCCTGTGACGTCAGACACAGCGATATTCCAAGATGGCGGCGCCCGAGGTCTAAAATCTATAGTAAAACATGCCGTTTTCTGCTAAATGCTTACATTAATCAAGTTTGTTTAATATACTTTCATTAAAAGTGGAATCCAATGTACAAAATAATGTAAACTTAAGTGCTTCATTTGCCCTTTAAGGCCCATCATACATACTATCATTGGTCGAGACGCATCGCATTTCAAGCCTGTACTGTTTAACATCCCACCCCTCCAATAAACCATTGTTTGACTGTGTGTATTCAAAGTCAGCGAGCAATGGACTTTTAAATTATTTTTAAAAATGTATTAACAAGTGGGCATCACGGTGGCACAGTGGGTAGCACGATTGCCTCACAGCAAGAAGGTCGCTGGTTCGAGCCCCAGCTGGGTCAGTTGGCATTTCTGTATGGAGTTTGCATGTTCTCCCAGTGCTTGCGTGGGTTTCCTCCGGGTACTCTGGTTTCCCCCACAGTCCATAGACAAGCGCTATAAGTGAATTGCATAAGCTCAATTTCCGTAGTGTATGTGTGTGAATGCACAAGTGTTTCCCAGTGGTGGGTTGTGGCTGGAAGGGCATCCGCTGCTTAAAAAACATGCTGGATATGTTGGCGGTTCATTCCGCTGTCGAGACCCCTGATTAATAAAGGAACTAAGTCGAAAAGTAAATGAATGAATGAATGTTTTAACGTGATCAAATAATTGGCGACATTAATTAATACGTTAACACAATAATAAAGCATTGACCTGCCCAGTCTTATACAATACAAAAATGTAAGTGTTGGTTTAACTGGCAGAAGAATAGAGTAAACATTCTCAAAACCTAAACAGTGTGTATCTGATGTGAATAACACGTAATGTAGGTTATTTTTAAAAATAATTATATAAGTCTCCCTAGATGGAACGTCCAGACTTTACAGAAGAAAGAAATGAAGACGAGCAGGGAGAGACTGTGCTCTGTTGTCCTCCTACACATCGTGATCCTGCACCTTTCATGTGCAAAGCAGATGTAGTCAATTGACATGCTAATGAGACGCGCACACACAGAGATATGCAGGGACATTCGCTCATACACACATTCCCATGTATCAGTTCAAGCCCTCGCTGTCAGCCAAGCTCATTCCCTCCTCCCTCCACCCGCTTGTGCTCTCTTTAAGTGGAAACGATTGGAATTGAGTTCAGCGTTTCTCCCTTGAGAGGAAACCTGCCTGCCAACCGCCGTCCCGCCACACACTTACCAACCAGTGTGTGTGTGTGTGTGAAAGAGTCCCAAATCCTTTACAGCAACTTCGCACACTGCCATATTCCTGTAGATTGGTGACTAATCTACAGGATTAGATTAATTAATTAGCGGTTAATTGCCCTCGTGAAGCTCAAGGGAGTGAGAATAAAGGATACTGTGTTTAGGTGTGTTTGCTTTATATGTAGGATTCTGCACTTTTTCTAGGTCATTAATCAATGTGTGATAACTTGTCTTTCAGTGTGTTATGCTGATAAGAGGAAAAATAATGAAAAAAGTAGAAAAGTGCTAAATGGAAACATTTTCATTTGTGGCGTAATGCTTTTGGATCCCAGCGAGTATTGGAGGTTCTCAATTGCATTCCAGTGGATACTGTCCAAAATTTATTCGCAGGTCTGTTCTGATAGGATCACAGATTGGAATCAATGGTAAATACATACATGAAGTGCACATTTCAGGGAATTGGCTCACTTGGAGCAGTTGTTTCAGAACCTAGCACATTACCCCCTTAGTTTGGTTTGTTTAGAGACATGTAATCGAAGCAATCAGGTATACACCAGAATAACTGGTCTTCCAGATTCCAGGTCCAGAAATTAACCAGCTAGTTCGTGTTGGTCTACTAGACTGGTAGCCATCTTGGCCAAGTTTCCCATATTGCTTGTTGTTGACATGAAAGGCTTTATTTCCAAAACAATCTCTGAAAACCAGGAACAAAAAAGTATAAAACTACATCACTTTAGACTCAATGACTACATGGACATCAGTAATCAAATGATTGCCTTAATCTGATTAAGATAGTAATATGATTAAGGTCTTTACATGAGTTGCTTTTTGAATGTTCCTTTCATGATTTCGTTTTACAGGTTACACAATTACACAATTCAATTAACGTCATCGCATCAACACGCTATTCACGTTTCCTCTGGAGTTTCATGTAATTCCGGCTGTTTTATTTTTAATTTGTCGACTTTAACTGCAGTTTGGCACTTTTACCTTCATTCAGGAACATTTCATGCATGTCCCCCTGTCAAACAAGATATTGGATGTTATTGTTTTAGGGCGCACTCACACTATGCAATCCGAACCGTGGCCAGGCCCGTTTCCCGGTTCGTTTGATAAGTGTGAGTGCTCTGGATTGGGCTCAGGCGCGCTTCAGTTGGCCGGCCCTGTCGTAGTCGTAGATTATTAAAGATGCAAACCCCTCACTGCACAACAGCTGCACCTTTTAGCAAACCTCCTACAACCTGCAGCACGAAGACTTTATGATTGTTTATGAGCGTCAAAAGTGGCTGATCTGCTGGGCGAAATATTTGACTGCGTGTCACTGCATCCCAAACAACTAAAACGATATAACTGAAGAAATCTCCACTGTGCAGAGCGAGAGCGCCTACTGAACATCATCGATGACGTAAGCGTGCTCAGACTCGAATGTAATGTGAGTGCGGGCCTTCGGGGGAGACGGGAGGGGGGACAAGAGTGCTTCGGCCCAGTTCAAGGCAACTATACATAGTGTGAGTATGCCCTTAATGGAATTTAATACCACACGCTGTATGAGAAAAAAAAAACATTGCGAAGCAGGTGTCTGTTGTCCTTTACTGACTCGGTAGGTACAGAGAATAGTGTCAAACAGCTCTGTGTGTGTAACATCACACACAAAGCTGTGGAATGTGGAATATCCTGTCGCAAAATGCAGCGAAAATCCTGCACAATGGTTTATTTGAGAGTCTCTTGCATATACTGTATGATTTAGACATATGATGGTGTGTTTAGGGTGTTCTGGACTCTCTACAAGAGTACAAGCGGTGGTGTCTGCAAAAGGCCTGGCAATAAGTCCATCACATCCCGGGCTATCGACTCCCTCTGGGGGATCAATACTGGAATGATGGGCCTCCTCTGTCTCGCCCATCCATCCACTGGGCCATTGAGCGCATGTTAATGTTATGAATTATTGAGAGAACGGTTACTATTGATTGGCTGTGGGGATTATTGAAGGGGTGAATTGCAGTGAGAGGGCGGGCGGAGGTCTGGAAGGAGGCGGAGGGAGTCTGCGCCAACGGCCAGGGCAGAATCCTCAAGCAAGGTTTAAGTGTTCACGGAGTCGGCTGACCTCAAAAACGTTGAGGTCAGAGGTTGCAGGAAGGACACAGCTGACGTTATGATGGGTGTTTTGTCTGTCTGATTGTTTAAAGGGCACCTATGACAGAAATCAACTTTTGGAAGCTGTTTGGACAGAACTATGTGTAGGTATAGTGTGTCCACAGTCATACTGGGGTGATAGAAACACAACAAGTCTCTATTTTTTAATTTTCTGACATTAAAATAGGATCCAAATTCAATCAATTTTGAGGGCCCCCGCAACGTGGCATAGGAGTTTTCACTTCAAATGTGTCAGCACAGCTATTAAAGTATCCTCAATCAGGGATGAGTTTCACACACGCACAGTACCTCCTAGTGGACCAGTTCTGTTTCAATGTTTCAGACCCCTTCTGTGCCTTTGTATGTGCACCATCCACAAATACAGAAAAGTTGGACTGCACCTGAGTGATGTGCGCAGATGTCCATAGACACTCCTGATGACCAAAAAAATGCTTCACAAGTACAGTGTACAGACTGTTATAGTGGTCTAACATATACCTTGAGCTTTATGCTGTATTCACACCAGATGCAATATGCGCGAATAAATCGTGCTATTCGCGCGTAAATAGACACGTTAACATTTTGAGTTCATCCGCTTCATTCGCGCGTCAAATTCACTGAGCAATAGATGCAGATTGGGCAGGGCTTCTGTCTGCTCTGTGATTGTAGCTTCGTTGCTAAATGGCTAACATGGATTTTATTGAGAGAATAACTGTGTTTATCTGCTTTATTAAGGCTGAAAAACACAGTTGATTCGTTTGGAGCCGTGTCCGAGTCCACTAGATCCTTTCAGAGGTGCACCCAGCTCTGTGGCACCTACATCATAAGCATGCCCCTAAACGAGAAAGCTCCTGATTGGTTAACGTGGTGTGAATGTCCGCTGAAGTACCGATTTTTCAACTGGAGCAATTCGCGCAAAACAATCAACTCACGCAGCTTCATTAACGCAAAACGCGTCATTCACGCCACCTCATTTGCGCAGGATGTCTATTCGCGTCTTTGCATTGACTTAACATGTAAATCACTCTCGCTTGACGTTTCTTCCGCATCTGGTGTGAACGCAGCATTAGACACTCTCTTATTGTTTATTTCTGAGGCCCTGGTGAGGAAAAAAATTAAGAAACTTAAACTTTAAGATATTTTAGACTATTCATTTTCCTTCGGCTGAGTCCCTTTATTCATCAGGGGTTACCACAGCGGAATGAACCGCCAGCTTATCCAGCACGTTTTGCACAGCGGATGTCCTTCCAGCTGCAACCCAGTACTGGAAAACATCCATACACACTCATACACTACGGCTAATTTAGTTTATTCAATTCACCGATAGCACATGTCTTTGAACTGGAAACCGGAGCACCAGGTGGAAACCCACTCAAAAACGGGGAAAAAACATGCAAACTCCACACAGAAATGCGGGACGAGGGACTCGAACCAGCGACCTTCTTGTTGTGAGGGCGACAGTGCTAACCACTGAGCCACCATGTCGCCATTCTTAGACTAACTTTAAGCAATTCTTGAACCATAACCCAGATGAATATTATGAATGAATGAATGTTAAAGAAATATGTACATTGGGACCACACTCACATGCAGTGTTGTTCTAAGACTATCATTCATATTTCTGGACTATGATACATTTGACCGAGCCAGGGGAAAAACTTTAGTGACTGTTCCATTTGGTTGTTCTTTTTGAGGGGTTTTCTGAGCATATTACAAATGCAAAAATAAATAAACAATAGTCAGAAAGAAAGCTCATGAAATTGTATGATTTACCACAGGGTGAACTTCTCATTACCATATTGACTTGGTATGTCCTGAGAACCTTGCATTAACACACTAGCACTAAGAATAAGTTCAAAAACAAGTACACCGTGCTTGCAGTTATCTAACGTAGTGTCTCATTTTTAAGTCCAGTACAATGTCCTTGAGTGCATTTCATCAAGTAACTGATCTCAAAACTTCCTCCAGAAATCTCTTTGGTTATCCTGAGCTAGCTTAAAATGCTCTTTCTGTTCCGAGAACGCTCGCGAGACAAGAATCCAGTACCCTGGTGCTGAATCCCCATAGGCCTTTCTTAGCAAATGTTGCGGCACTAAAAAACGAAATCGCTGGACCGTTCTGCTCCTCACTAGCATTATCTTCTATTGATCCCAGTCCTTAAGTGTGACCATAAATCCTGCCGTGCACTGCTGACCGAGGCCAGCTAGCAGAACCCTCTGTGTGAAAACTCTGAAACCAAAAACACTTCTTCCAATCTTTAAGAATTAAGATCAAGTCATTTGGAATAGAAACGTTTTGTGTTTTAATGCATTGCAAAAAGGGTGAGACCTCAAACAATCATTCTTGCAGACAACCTAAAGGCACGTCCGATTCAGGAATTCAGGAAATCACCGGTTCGAGTCAGACGAGACATAACTGGAATTATCCGAGAAGGCAGTCGTAGAATGCGAAAGTAAAATGACATTGATCGCTAGTAATGGCTTTTGAAATGAATCCAGGGTTTCTTGTTGAATGCAGCGAGCTTGGATGTACATAACAAACAATCTAAAAGCTTGTCTAATAGCTCACTATAAGCCAGGAAGACCAATATATCTATTCTCAAATAGTCTCATAATCCCCATTTACACAAACAATCGACGCTGCATCCATTAGGTGATGAGCTACAGGCTGCGTTTGTTGCTGAACAGAAAATCAGTGATTAAGTTGTTGGATGATAATGCAATTATAAAGCTGTTTCCAGGCACTTCTGCTTTGTTTTGATTCATATGATGCCAGGGGGTCTTTGTTATACATGTTGAACATCCGCTGTCAGACTACAGCGTCTGCATAATTCTGAAATGTAAATATCCACTAAATTTGTTTTAGCTTTGTAACTCAAATGATTCAATACATGTCTGGGGTGAGATTGTTTTGGATATGGACAACTCATGCAGATTTATTGTCTGGTAGCTTTCAGTTTCTAAACAGGATTAGTGTAGAGTGAGCCTGTTGGAAAAGAAAGAGTGTGTTGTTGGAAAAAGAAATCTGGATCTAAGAAAACCAAACCAACGCTGATGTTAATATTTCAGAAGGAAGTGACAGCCTGGGTAAGAGTGTCTGTGTTTGTGTCTGTATGTTGGTCACTGACAGATGTATAGTCTTTATGTGCCCTGTTTCATATTGTTTTATGATTAAAAGACAAAAATATTCCTAATGACACTTCAAAAGGTGACAGAAACGTTTAAAGGAACAATCTTTTGAGGAAATAGGCTCATTTTACTATTCCCCTAAAGTTTATTACTGTCTTTGAATCCATGGCGGCATCACTTTAAGCTTAGCTTCGCATGACCCTACTGAAAAAAACAGCTTAAACCAGCCTAGGCTAGTTGGCTGGTTTTAGGGGATTTTGGCCATTTACAGCCTGGTATTAGCTGGTCAGGCTGGAAAATGACCAGCTATAACCAGTTTGAACGGCCAAGACAGGCTGGGAGCCAAGCCAAAACCAGCTATTTCCAGCTTAAACCAGGCTGGTCAAGCTGGTTTTAGCTGGATTTAGCTGGTCATTTTCCAGCCTGACCAGCTAACACCAGGCTGGAAATGGTTGGAAACCAGCCTGGAAATGGCCAAAACCCCTCTAAAACCAGGCTGGTCAACCAGTTAAAAACCAGCCAACCAGCCTAGGCTGGTTTAAGATGGATTTTTCAGCAGGGGAATCACTGAACTGGATGAGCATCTCACTCAAAAGTGAACAAAGTTTGTTATAATGTTCAGATTTAATTATAATTTTTTTTTTTTTTTTTGAGCGAGATGCTAATGGTACAATCTGATTTAATGCTTTATGCTAAGCTAAAAGTCCTCCTGCCAAAAATAAAGATGAGCTGAATGGATTAAAAAGTTGTAAAACTCTAGGGGAGCTGTAAAATGAGAAGAGTATTCCTTTAATTTAATATATATACATATCTATCTATCTATATATATATATACACATACACTCATCGGTCACTTTATTAGTTACACCTTACATGATGGCATCATGCAGTTGCCGCAGGTTTACCGGCTGCACATCCATGATGCGAATCTCCCGTTCCACCACATCCCAAAGGTGCTCCATGGATTGCGTTCTAGTGACTGTGGAGGCCATTTGAGTACAGTGAACTCATTGTCATGTTCAAGGAACCAGTCTGAGATGATTCACGTGTAATGACATGGTGCATTATCCTGCTGGAAGTAGCCATCAGAAGATGCCTCAGCTTCATGTTCTTAGCTGACAGAAGTGGCACCCGGTGTGGTCTTCTGCTGCTGTAGCGTACTGCCACTCACTGGATATTTTCTCTTTTCCAGACTTTCTCTGTAAACCCTAGAGAGGTTGTGCTTGAAAATCCCAGTAGATCAGCAGGTTTCTGAAATACCGTCAGGCACCAACAACCATGCCACGTTCAAGTCACTTAAATCACTTTCTTCCCCATTCTGATGCTCGGTTTGAACTGCAGCAGATCGTCTTGACCATGTCTACATGCTTAATGCATTGAGTTGCTGCCATGTGATTGGCTGATTAGAAATTTGTGTTAACGAGCAGTTGGAAAGGTGTACCTAATAAGTGGCCGGTGAAATGTATGTATATGTATTTATATATATATATATATATATATATATATATATATATATATATATATATATATACACACCAATAAGCTTATTGGCAGTTAATTTCCTGCTACTATAATGTCCTATCACAATCAAAGGAAAAAAATCGTTCAAATCTTTCTAAATGGTTCACTAGACAAATTATAAAATCATAGAAATACACATGTTTGTAAGCCTACATGAAGTATAAAATTTCTCACATTTATCTAAATACCATGAAAACATAAAACATAAGAACAATTAATTGGATTAGTTGGTAAAAGATGTCAAATTAAAATCTAAATATGTGCATAGATAGCTGTGAAATACTGTGGCGGTGGAGTACTGGAGGAGGTGGCGCTCTTAAATCTGCTGCGGAATAGCATATATCATGTGACAGCTATAAAGGGCTGCCCTTTAGGGTGCAGCGGGTGCGAGGAGCTTGACTCCTGTCTGAGTGATAGTGAGCCCTACATCATTCAGACCTCACCTTATCACTCGCTCACTCTCGCACCCTTATAAATGTCAGCGATAAATCTGCACTCAATCCTGCTCAGTGCGTAACTCATACACACACATGCGGACATAAACAAATACGCACTGTGTGTTTGACATGCACTCCGCATCTAGTTGTTCAGGTTTGATGCAACTTGTCTCGTTTCTCTGCACGTCTATTACCTGTCGAGATGCCAGCGATGCTTTTTTTTTTTTTACTGTGTCCTTATTTCAGATATCTGCCATCACCTCTCCATTCCTCCTGGTGAGATGTAAAGCACCCTTCAACCACCCTCACGGCAACCTCAGAGCAAAGCCCCCGTGAGAGCCAGCCACAGGTCGGCCGTTGTGAAATATAGCAGGGCGTAATGACCCTCTAAATTAACTCCTTGTAACCCTGCATTTCTCAAATGGCCGTCATTAGCATATAATAGGGTGCAGGGAAACGAGAGAGGGCCAAGTCTGCCCTGCGGCAGGCCTGCGTCAACCCAGCACTCTGCCTCAGCACCGCAGGCACTGCCTGGTAACCATACTGTAAAGTTCAGCCTTATAACATGTCAGCTGGGCATGTAATTAACCGACCAGCCATTAGATAATGGATCTACTACCTGTGAGCCGCCTGTCATTCAAGAACAGCGCACACACACACACTCCGTCTGCGGCCTGAAGACCCCCGCTGCACATTTCCAGATTTTAGGAAATCAATGTGGTGATCTTGCAAGAAAACTTCTAATGGTTTTTTAAACACACATTTACTGTTATTTCCCCAGTGGGATGATTAAAACTACAAGGGTTTATTATGTGGTCTATATTATTGGTTCGTTTAAATTACATGCACAAAGTAAAGTCACGAGAAAACGAAAGGAGCTGAGAAAGGAACTGGGACTCGAATGTAAAGGAATTTACCCTGGAAAGGAGAAAAACAAAAAGGAAAGAATCTAAGAAAGGAAAGGGACAAGGAATGAAATTTAATTGAAAGGAGCCTAGGAGAGCGATGGGGAAATGAAATGTACCAGGGAAAATAGAAATAAAAAAGAACGGGAGCCTTGAACAGAAAGAAAAGTAAATAGAAAAGATGCAGCAAAAGAAATGGAAAAGTGAAAGAAAGGAAATTGGAGGATTAAGGAAGGGAAGGGAAGCAGAAAAACAAAAGAGAAAGGGACTCGGATGAGAACCTGGCTAAAGGAACAAAATGAAAAGAACAAAGACAGGAATGGGAAGAAAAAGTGCAAGAAAAGGCATGTAAAGGAATTTAATATAGAAAGGACAGAAAAGGAACGTGGAATATCCAGCCTGATCTCACGAGAAAATGTAAGTATTTTACGTTTTGTCAGTTTAGTGGCTAATTTGTACGAATTCGTACGAGTTCAGTCGTACGAAATTGTACGATTTTAAAAAGGAGGCGTGGCACCTAACCCCACCCCTAAACCCAACCGTCATTGGCAGATGAGCAAATCGTACTAAATTGTACGAATTAGATTGTACGAATTCGTACGAATTAGCCACTAAATCAAAAGTTACAAATTGCCGTGAGATTGTGTTGGGAATGGAGATTAAAAAAAGGAAGGAATGGAAAGGAAAAGAACAAGGGATTAAATAGAAAGGAACCATGAAGGAAAGGGAAATGAATCAAACTAGGGAAATGTAAATAAAGCCGGTGAGGAACCTTAAATGGTAACAAAAAGGAAAATGGAAAAGCACAAGAAAGGAAAAGAGAGTACGATGGAGAGGAATTGAACCATGAAAAAAAACAGAAAAACAAAATAGAAAGCAACTCAGAAGAGAACCTTGCAAAGGAACCGATTAAAGAAGAACAATAATAGGAACGGGAAGGAAAATAACTATGAAAGGAACCAGGAAAGGAAGGAAATTAAAGGAAAACCTGGCAAAGGAACACAACAGAAAGAAAGATAAGCTGCGTCTCAATAGCACGCTATACACCAGGGCTATTCAATTACAAATTTAGTTGGGCCAGATTGTCAAACCAATAAAGTTAGCTGGGCCAGTCATTTTAGCGGCAAAGCAGCTCATATGGACAAATTTTAAACCAACACAAACAAATTTATTGGAAAACATAAGGTTTATTCGTTGTTTCTCTTTTAACTTTGGTCAGTTTGCAGAGCAAAAGGTGCATACAAAAGAGCTGAATTAACAGAATCTGAGGGTGTACTCACACGATGTACAGTTGCCTTGAACCGGGCAGAAGCATGCTTGTCCCCCCCTCCCTTCTCCCCCGACGGCCCACACTCACGTTGCGGGCCTGAGCACGCTTACGTCATCGATGATGCGCTGTTCAGTTTAAGAAGTGCTCTCGCGCAGCACAGTTAAGATTTCTTATATAGTAATTAACGTAGGTATTTGCGTTTTTGGCGGGACCATAGACATAATAATTCTTTATATTATATTAATGTAATATATTAAATTATATTAAATACCAATTAATGAATAAAATATATAAATTTATTATCTATGGTCGGAACCATGGGCTGGGCCGCTCGGAGGTTGATTCTGGGCCGCATGTGGCCCGCCAATTGAATAGCCCTGCTATACACTATGCACTTACACACTCAACAGCATAGTATATGCATGTAGTGTCATCCCAAATGGAGCACTAATGTTTTTTTTACTAAGCGGAAATTCAAACTGTTTCCCTGATGACGTTTGACGGTTGCCAAATCTGTGAAATAACGACCAAACCATCAAATAACACCTGCGATGAGTGTAACCGCATTCACCATCAGGAGGCGCTATGATCACTCTCGTAGAAAAATTAGCTTTCACCATCCAAAATAAATAAAGTTATGCAACATGTGCACCCGATAGCTCCGCCCCTTCTGCTACGTGAGCAAAGCTGCAGTCGTTGAGTGCGTGAAGTGTCTCTCATTCCACACTTCATTTCATCGGCTGAATGAGTGCATCATCCGGGTAATTACAGTGCACTTATTATTTTTAGAGTTTTCAGTGTGAACGCACTTCTTACACTATTCATCCTACAAAATGGCAGCTCTATAGATCCCGAAACCATGCAAGCCAGTGGCGACAGTGGAGAGGAAAAAAAAAACTTCACTAAATGGCGGAAGTGAAGAAAAAAACCTTGAGAGAAACCAGGCTCAGTTGGGCACGACCATTTTAATTTTCTCCGCTGGCCAAACGTCTTGTGCAGAGCTGCAGTCTCAGTGGCGGAGGCTGGAAGCTGGCCTCAGCGAAGACTCGTCTGTCTCTGGAGCGTCACAGGAATCAGTCTCATGTTCTCCACTCTTCCATGACCACCACAGTAGCTGCTCAGGATACGGCCTGGTCCAGGATATGGAAAACCTTGGGATCATCTCGTCGTTGGTCTTGGATCGAATCAGTGACTCTGCATAGTCTGAGGGCCTCGGGAAGGAGTATCCCCAGGTGGAAATGGAGAATAAAGAAAATAATTAGCGTAGCTGCTGTTCATAGTGTATATAAACAAGATGCAGAACCTGTGTGGAAGCCCCCTAAGTGGTGCACTAAGTGTATGCTTTACTGAACAGATAGGTCTTTAATCTAGTTTTGAATTGGGAGAGTGTGTCTGAGGCCTCGGACGTTATCAGGAAGGCTATTCCAGAGTTTAGGAGCCATAAATGAGAAGGCTCGACCTCCTTTACTCGACTTTGCTATTCTAGGTACTACCAGAAGCCCTAAGTTTTAGGACCTTAAAGAGCGAGTTAGATTGTAGCGAGACAGAAGATTGGTTGCGATTTGGGACGCAGCTACAGTAAAGAAGCAAAGGGCCTGGAAAATGAAGGGAGCCAGAAACAGAGCCGTAAAGAAGAACAAAGAAAGGAAAGGTGCTGTTCTAAACAGCTGTCATTGTGACACACAAAGTGTTAAAAAAAAAAGCCTCACTGCAATTGCCGCCACAAAAAATTCCTTTTCTAATTGAGAGGCACGTCAAGGCACATTGGTTTGGTAAGCCTCCTCCTCCTCCTCCAGGTCCCCACCTCAATCACATTTACACCTCCACTTCATTCTCTCCCTCTGTAGTTATCTTTTTTCTTCTCAGCCTCAAATTAATGAAAAGCGGGCCAAAGAGGGAGCGCTTTCAGTCATTTTAACAGCCAGTTAATAAATGCGATTGCAAATGGAACTTGTCACCGCACGCTAGAGAGCAGTGCGCGGTCAATATCCCGGCTGGCAGGTGCTGAGGGTCACATATAAGTCAGTCCAGTGATGGATATGTATCCAATAATTGATGTAGGCCGTCTGTTATTGTGGGTTTCACTCCTGCCTCTATTGCTTATTAAAAGCTGTTTGCTTTAAGTACCAGGCTGCCCTGTAACTGCCCATGCTGGCTGTTAGCAGAACATCACAAACCACAGGCAATGGAGACCATGGGCAAAACTCTGCCTGTCAACACAAATAACAGTCGTAAATACCATACTCTTGTTGAATTAATAATAAAACATAAATAAACAAATAAAGCTGATGTGCAGAAACAATAGGGCAGTATATAAATAAACAGTGCGGTTTTACATAATTATTTGGTGAGAAGCTGTGTAATAAGTGTGTGAAAAAGCAGAGGAATACCTCTCAGCCAGATGTTATTTTCTTCATCAGCTCAGTCTGCATGTGTCTGGTTATACATGCAAATATGTGCACGGGTTATTTCAGTGCTCAAAACAAAGGTCCACTAGGTAGTGTGCAAATGTGACTGTGCTTGGTAGAGTGTCAAAGCATTGAGTATACTTTGAATCCTTTGCTAACCCAAAGGATTTTTTTGTCGTGATCACGACTGAACAATTTGTTTTCTCGGGATCTCGATATAACAAAAAGGTTTCTCGTCATCACGACTTATTTCTTTTTGCTTTTATTTATGCATTCATTTATTTTCTTGTCAGCTTAGTCCCTTTATTATTCTGGGGTCGCCACAGCGAAACGAACTGCCAACTTATCCAGCATTTGTTTTACGCAGCAGATGCCCTTCCAGCCGCAACCCATCTCTGGAAAACATCCACACACACACTCATTCACACTACACTACACTACGCACAATTTAGCCTACCTAATTCACCTAGAGCACATGTCTTTGGACTGTGGGGAAACCGGAGCACCCGGAGGAAACCCTCGCGAATGCAGGGAGAACATGCAAACTCCACACAGAAACGCCAACTGACCTAGCCGAGGCTCAAACCAGCGACCTTCTTGCTGTGAGGCGACAGCACTACCTACTGCGCCACCCCTTTATTATGTATTATTATTATTATAGTTATTATTATTACTATTAACAGAAAGTAGTTTTCTCACACAACTTAATTTTCTCGGGATCTCGACATAACAAAAAGACATGTCGTGATCAAACTTTTTTTTTTTTGCTTTTAATTAGGTATTAATAATAATAATAATAATAATATAATATTATTATTATTATTATTATTATTATTATCTGGCCAATGTATGACCAGGCGACCTATTTTTTCTGCCTGGATGCCCTAGACATGCTGCGGGAAAACGGAGATAAGTTAAGTGTGCAAAACACAGGCTTGTACAGAAGTGTTACAATGCGTTTTTATAGAAATCAGTTTAGTTCAACTGGACATATGCTACAGAATGATACGAAATGGCGGATCCAAAAGCGTAAGAGAATGGTTGTTTTTTAATTACTTAGTTTAAAATAAGTCGGTCTGTATTAGGGATATCAATTTCCAAAAATCCTGTGATCGATCATGATTGAAATTAACGATCAATTATAGATGGCTTTGTGTATGCATGTCTAGGCAGAAAAAAAAGGTTGCCTGGTCATATTGGCTAGCTATTAATATAATATTGATAATAATTATAATATTCCCAGAGATGGGTTGCAACTGGAAGGGCTTCCGCTGCGTAAACACGTTCTGGATACGTTGGCGGTTCATTCCGCTGTGGCGTCCCCGGATTAATAAAGGGACTAAGCTGAAAAGAAAATGAATGAACGAATAATAATAATAATAATAATAACAATAACAACAATAATAATTAATACATAAAAGCAATACGATTATATTATTAATAATAATAGTAATAATAATAACAATAATAATAATTAATACATAATAAAAGCAAAAATAAATAAGTTGTGATCACAAGAAATTTTTTGTTATATCGAGATCACGATTATATAGTCGTGATCACGACAAAATAAGAGAGAAAATATTTGAATGCATGGCCTCTTAGGACCAGTGTTGCCAGATGTAGCTGACTGGATTCCAGCCCAAAAAGTGTCGAAAAAACGCTGAAAACCAAAAAAAACGCCGCCCAACAATCAGTAGACTATAATAACCTGTTGTGAGGCTGTGGAGCGGGGGATGGGGAATGGGGGGGGGGGTGTCGTGTCAGGGAGGGAGATCACAAGCGTTTCTACACTGTTCTAAGCGTTTGTATGTGAAGAACAGGGGCTATGGCATCTCTTTGGGAGATCAAAACAGGTGTATGCAGCAGACTGGGGCTGGCAGGCACGCCGTTGCAAAACCGCCCAAATGTTCACTTCCCGCCTATGTCATTTTTTACCCGCAAAAATAAATTTCAAAACCGCCCGTTTGGGCGAGAAACCACCCAATCTGGCAACACTGCTTAGGACTTCCGTACTTCCTTCATATATAAGAGAAATAATTAAGAAGAAAGGTCTGAAAAAGAATTCGTCACTTGAATATAATAATTTTTATGATCTCATTTGTACATTTTAGTACCATTTGCCCCCCCCCCCTCCTCCAATGAGGGGCAGGGGTGGGGATTGGAAGCATGTCTCCTTTTAAATATTGTATGTTTTCACATGAATTAAATCATATGAGGTTGCAGAAATTAACCAGTAGTTAGTTACAATACTTACATTACCTCACAAGATTGGGTGGGAAACCCATGTGCTAACCATTGAGCCATGGCTCGGAATGGTCAAAGCATTTATTGAGCAGAGCAATATACAGTGTGTTGGCATGCTTGTTCTTGAAGAAATGAGAGGATATAGATAGAAAGATGGATGGGAGGAAGCAGAAAGAGAGGGAGACACATCAGGAATTACCGCAGGGCCAAACGCTGCACGACTGGAAGGGTGTTGTTATTGTAAAACTCAGAAAAGAGCTGCTATTGCACATTTCTGACATGTAGTGCTGCCTTTCAGGGCCTGATCAAAGTGCCCCAGCGCTTCTGCGTCTGATAACCAAATCAATTTTCCCAGTCTTTTGTTTTTCGCTGAATAATGCACATTTAGTTGTAACCTTCGGGCACAGAAGGAAGACAAGGCAGACGAGAGGGGCAAGAAATGGAAGGGGTGAGTTAAGGAGGAAAGTGCTATTCCTTTATATCCAGAGAAACGAAATATATTCCATAAAAGAGGGAAGAAACGGAGGGAAATATTCAATAAACTTAGCGGAAGGTTTAAAAGCGGGAAGGCTCTGGAGAACCGTGAACACCGTTTGGAGGCGGTTCGACAGGAGAGAACGGGATGATTAGAATATGAAATGTCTTGGAAGGGGGGAGTGGGTGGGAACGGAGCCAGAGAAATGGAGAGGTGAGATTAAAAGATTACCTGTCTTCTTTCTCTCGCCCTTCAGGACCCCAGCGTCTGTCTGCCACCGCTGCCAGACCAGACAAGTCAATGAAAGAGAGACAGCTTCAAAACAAGATAATCATTACAATCAATCCTCACCGTATTACCTCTGGTTGCTGATCACATTTTCAATCGCATGGCTTTGTATTTGTGGATGTTTCTTGGCTTGTAGAACTTATCATGTTATAAAAGATCTGCCGGTATATTATCCTAGGACTGAACTAAATATTTCAGTGGGTGGCATTTATACAGCCAGACTTTGTTGGCTCAATTATTTACGAATTTCTGAAGATCTAAAAGTGTATGAATCAAATGCTAAAGCAGAAGAACTGATCACAACAGCTTACCAATCTTGGAACACACTTCTCCTTGGCATGTTAACATGTTATGCTTACCTTTGACTTGATTGAACTGTAATTGCCACCATCTTTTAAAAAAATAAAACTGTACAATAATGTGTGGTGTGAGATCAAACCATTGTTCTTGCTGCTCTGTGTTAAAAGAATGAGTTGTGTCACTCTTGTCTGTGTGCTGCTGTCTGTTCTGCTGGGTGAAATACCCTTGACCTGTCGCATCCGCAGACATTGATATTCAGTAACAAGCCCCACAAAACAAAACGATCCATATCACAAGGTGACAGGAGACAGCTCTTTCTGTGTGTGTGTGTTTACTCTCTCACTTTAACTCACTCTTTCTTAAGTAAATGGGCTTTTAAAGTAAGTGACATATGGCTGCGGCCTGCCCCTGGCCCTTTAACCTTAACAGTGACACGGGAGAGATTTTTCAAAGAACATCCAAAAAAGTTGTCTATAGATTAGTTCTGC
Source organism: Danio aesculapii (assembly GCF_903798145.1). Taxonomy (NCBI): domain Eukaryota; kingdom Metazoa; phylum Chordata; class Actinopteri; order Cypriniformes; family Danionidae; genus Danio; species Danio aesculapii. The sequence continues at coordinate 46,309,522 of NC_079457.1, forward strand.
ACAATAGCTTTGGCAGGGGAAGGGAGAGAGAGATGGAGGGAGGTCAAGGATCCCAAGGAAGGAATGAAAAAAGGACGGCCAAAAGGAGCAGACAGTACCTGTGTTCGATCTACTCTTGGCATTGACAAGTGAACTTGCTCTTTCCTGTCTTCTCTCTATCCTCTCTCTCTCTCTCTCCCTCCCTATATATATATATAGTTTCTCATAAGTCATTTATCTACAGTCAAGGTTTAGAAAAAGCAGTCAACTACACTTTAAGCTACTGGGGGAAAGAATGTAGATACTTTACTAGGGTTGGGAACCGAAACCCTGTGCCATTATAGCCCGGTACCTTTGTAACCGGTATGTACCGGACCGAATCAGCATATGAATTCCGGTGCCACTGGTGAGGCTACTAGGATGTAAGAAGTATCAAGGGGTGCATCAAAGGCACACATAGGTATGCGTTGTCACACCATCTCCAAAACATTTAATTCTAAGCAACTTTGAGGAATACGGACAGGGCGATGTCAGGCGTTTGTTCTAGTTGTTTAGGAATGGACGCTCGCAACGCACGCAGTACAGCCTATTCAGTGAGCAAAAGCAACTTCTCTTAAGATCAACACGCATGATCCGTTCATCAAATTTGCTTAGACCTAAGCATTCTAAAGTGTATTTACAAGCAAGGTTTTTGACACAGCAACGTGAATCAGATGCTTTACAAAAAGTTGCATGTAAGAGGGAAACATCAAACTTAATGACACATTTGAGGGCTCATGGAATCAACTTAAAGGCAGAGGAATGCACTGTCCCTGAAAGCTGCGGACATAAACTGACGCTTACAATGAGTACGTACTGGACACCAATTGCTTCAATTTTAATATGATTTAGGACACTACCCTACCATGTAAACAGTGATTTTGATAACCTTAAAGGACCACAGACACCTGCGTCTTGAATGAGGAGGTATTTCTTTCCATCAACGTGTGGTATCAAATTCCATTAAAAGAGCACTCTTCTACCAGTCCTTACTTAATGCTCGCATCAAATACCTCAGTTTGTCATGGGGGCATGATATAATGTTCCTGAATGAAAGTGAAACGCAGTTAAAGTCGCAAATTTAAAAATTTGACCCCTGAAATTACATGAAACTCTGGAGGAAACGTGGATAGCGCAGTGATGCAATGACATTAATCGATCTATGTACTATAACAGGTAAGACCGGATCATGAAAGGAACATTCAAAAGCAACTATGTAACACCTAATCTTATTATTGTCTTATTCAGATTAAAGCAACTCATTAGTTACTGATAACCATGTAAACAGTCACAAGCCCTAACCCTAGAAAAAGGAGTTCAGTATTTTGATGACAGCCTTTCCACAGTTTAGAAGTAAGCTAGTGTAATTTCATAATGCAAATCTTAAATTCATGCTAACCAACAAATGATCAACAGAAAGTATTAATGTAATTATATATATATATATAAAATATTAATTGATGTTTACTTTAAACTTTAATTATAATATTCTATTAAAATATTTTTAAAGATTTTATCAAATAAAGACTAGAGTCATCCACCATCATTTGTGGCTCAAAAGTATCAGTTTAGGCAGCGTTTGGCACCGGTACCATTTTAAAAGTATCGATTAGCACGGTATCATAATAACCCCAAACAATACCCAACTCTAAACTTTAATGATGTTTTAAACGCAACAATTTAATGTAGACCAGAGTTTCCTGAAGTACCTCCAAGCACATAACATTTTCGTGTCTCATATTTGGCACACTCATTTAAGCTCTTGGGACTTACTAATGAGTTGAGGAGTTGATTTTTGTGTGTATGTTTAGTACGACATGAAAAATGTGCAGTGCTATGGTACTTTAGAGCTGTTTCTCAATATGCGTTCTTCAGCATTCTTGCGTCATTCGGTTCTCGTATCATCAACCGGCAAGAAGTTTCAGTTCCAAAACTCAAGACCCCAAGGAACGGAGGGAAGCATGTAAGTCGCGGGATGTGTTCTTGATATCAAGGATGCTGTGGATGCAAACTTGAGCGCAAAACTCACTCTAGGAGTCCCAGAAGTGCCCAATGCGTGTATGAATGGAGGAGTGTGTGGTTAAAATGCCCAATGTGTGTATAAATGGAGGAGTGTATGGGGTTTCCTAGCACTTGGGGTTCATGAGCAAGTGCACTCTCAGTGTTGCTTTAGCAGCAGGAATGGCATCCACCAGTTAAAGTGGCAAAATAATTGGTGGATCATTCTAAAATGGTGACCCCTAATAAAAGGCAATAAGCCAAAGAAACATGAGTGGATAATCAGTGCCTATTCAAATCCTCTAGTACAGAAAAATTGTGAATGTTTTCAATGTTTTCTTATGACGACCCAGACAAGCGGTTGTGATCAGTTTTTTCTGCACGACGGTTAGCAAGTCAACTCTGATGTGCGAATTAACGAGCGGTGTGACTGGTCTTGCTCTAACAGATGGGAATTAATCGTCGCTAATGTAGAGGCAATGGCCAGTAACCTTCTGGAGAGATTAACTTGAATGAATACCTAAATGAAATGAAGATGACAAAGCAGGTGTTCATCCGGACGCGCCGTACCACTGATCCCACTACGACTGAAGAATAAATCAGACACCAAAAGAGGCAGAGTGAAAGATGAAGTACCAAAGCCATGTGGCAGGTGTAAAACAGGGATTCTCCTAATCATAGGCTTAAGGGTCACTAGAAACAGGTCTGTTAGAGCTAAACTTAAAGAGTTCCAACGGCATGTGTTCTTAAGTCATGAAACCATATAGTGTCTCATTCATCATCTTTACACCTCATGTGCCCTAGATTCACACATATGCTGAATTCATACTGAGGTGATCTTAAACAGACTTACTCCTGACAGTCAAAGCAGCATAATGTTACAAATGTGTGAACTCAGTGGAAGAACACAAGAATTTAGGGTGCGATTTGGGATTGGGTCACCTGGAGCCACCAAAATGTTTTTGGATATTTACATCTCAAAGTCTATGATGAGTTCAAGTTGTATTTGATAATGAAGCATTAAAAATTAGCAAATTCGGAAACACAGGCTCATTGGGATATGTGCCCAGGGCTACATTTTGGGAAATGCAAATACTGTCCTGGCATATGTCTGGGTGCATTTTTGTGTGAAGACAATGCTACAGGATGTTATGACACCAACCACAACTTCTTTTATTTTGGCACCACTACTGACTGCTTACCTCCATATGGACGGCTTTTAAGTATTTAGGACACATTCAGGCAGAATGCATCTTTGCACTTAAAACGCAGCGCTCAGGAACAGTTTAAAACTGTTGTCATGTCAACTTGCCGCAGTAAACAAAGCCCGCAACACTTGCCCCTGCCTTCGCGCTCGTCTTATTGGTCCACTGCTCTAGAAACTGAACGTGAATGGATTGGTTAAAATCAGCTGTCAATCACTCAGTCAACGCCTCCTGTCTTCAGCTATATGTAAATTTACCACCACGTACACCATCGCAAAAGGGCTTGCACTGACTAAGATTAAACTAATATTGCAGCTCATGAAAACCAGTATAGCTATTAAAATGACGTATGCAAATAATAAGGTATATGTCAAAGCATCTGTGCACCACCCGTGAGAATACAGCATAGTTAACGTATCGTTAACAGATTCATTCATGTCAGGCATTGCTTGCAGGGCCGCTGAGCGATTCGTCCGTGTATCTTTTGGTCACTCAATTAAATTTAAAATGTATTTTCTTGTGATAATGGGATTTCATTGAGACACATTTTCCTCACGTGCATATATATTATTTTTTTTGCTTGTTAGTTTTGATTTAAATTTAATAAATCTGTTTAAAAAACTTGTAGTAACGATGCTCATAATTGGGGTGCGACAATTTTGGCTGGTGCGCCTAAATTTTTTAAGTTAGGAGCACCAGTGCTACCAAGCAAAAATGTAATTTTGAGCCCTGTAATGTATAGTAAATGTAGTTAAAATATTGTGAACAGCTTAAATTTGTTATTTTATTGTTTGTATATGCTTTGGAAGTGGGGGGTTGCGAGTTCTTGATGATCTTACATTGGGGGTCGCTGGCTTAAAGGTTTCAGAACCACTGCCCTAAACAAGGTAAACAAATGGTGACACCAGCTTGATCCTTTAAGCAGAAAGTGTTACCCACTAATTACTCTTCTTAAAACCTGTAAGGGAAGCTTGGTAGGATAATGGTGAACTCAAAAAAGTGTATCTTATCAAATTTCAGCATTGTACTCTTTAAAACCATATTACTTACAGAAATTAAATAGTGTAGTGACCTCTCATACTCTTCCATCTTTCAGTTCAAAGTGAAATAATGAGGTCTTGTAATAAAGAGAATACTATTAGCACACTTTGAACCTGCTCGGCCCTCTAGTATTGGAAATTCACTTCTATTGATCACACAATAGCTATATAGGGACTGAATACTTGACCCCTAATCCCTTTATAGACTGAACCATGTCTCTTAAATGAGTGTGTATGAGCTTTTATGTGTGAGCATGAGTTGTGTTGGGTTTTACTGGAATGGTGCATATCTGGAAAACTAAAGAAATTGCAGAAAGGTCAAATAGTTTGTTGCATCGTGATGTTTTGGAATTTGAACCTTAACTAAATTGAATCTTTTTTTAATATTATTTGGCTCAAAACTGGATAGTTTACCAATATGTCCACACCATCTGTATCAGTAAAACTAAGATGTAGAATGTGATGTACTGTATGGTATGTGGTATTTGTACATTTTATGCTCTATAAGCCTTTCATTATTATTCATGAGAAGATCTGGCCTAATAAAGTACTCTAAAATGTAATTCACACTTCCACCCATTCACACTTGTCACAAATGAAATAATTTGGAGTCTTTCACAAGAAACAAACCTGTGCCAAGTTTTAATATGTGCAATGCATTTTAAGAGCTGTGTTTGGCAGGTTTTTGTTTTATTTGGTCAAAAGATTATTAAAACAATGATTTAAAGGTTTTCATTAATCTTATCCTCCATTTTGTTCCAATGAATAATATGTTCTGTCAGATTTAATTTAGCCTTTTATTCGCATATAAACATACAGTTGAAGTCAGAATTATTACCCCCACCCCCCCTGAATTATTAGCCACCCAGTTTATTTTTTTCCCCAATTTCTGTTTAGTGGAGAGATGTTTTCAACACATTTCTAATCATAATAGTTTTAATAACTCATTTCTAATAACTGATTTATTTTATCTTTGCCATGATGACAGTAAATAATATTTGACTAGATATTTTTCAAGACACTTCTATACAGCTAAAGATGCGGTCACACCAGAGTTTGTGTGTGCGAAATTCTGTCGTGGGCGCTGCGAAAAGGGGCGGGATTAAACAAGATGATTAGACATTTAAAAAAGCGAGCGATTGCTCCATGTTTTAAATTTCCGTCCAGAGAGGTTGTGTTTTGACCCTCGATGGTCTCACGAAGTCAAGTGATGCGATTTCGCAGGTCAGAGTTCACCAAGCTTGACTTTGCACTGCAGCAAAGCGAAACCACGCACCCGTGTTCCGGTCTGACGCATTCGCGTGCGTTTAAATGGAAGTCTATGGGAGGAAAAGCCCAGTGTGACCACAGCTTTAAAGTTACACTTAAAGGCTTAACTAGGTTAATTAGGTTAACTAGGCAGGTTAGGGTAATTAGGAAAGTTATTGTATAACGATGGTTTGTTCTGTAGACTATTGAAGAGAATAGCTTAAAGTGGCTAATAACTTTGACTTTAAATGGTTCATAAAAAATTAAAAACTGCTTTTATTCTACCCAAAATAAAACAAATAAGACTTTCTCCAGAAGAAAAAATATTATCAGACATACTGTGAAAATTTCCTTGCTCTATTAAATATCATTGGGAAGCATTTTAAAAAGAAAAAAATTCAAAGGGGGCTAATAATTCGACTTCAACTGTAGATCAGATCAGAGTTATTTTCTTTATGTCCCAGAAGATAAACTTAGATAGACTATACTTTTATACTTTTTTGTCGCTTAACAGCTTAGACATTGGGTAAAGATATTGTGGATCAGTTTGGACTAGTGCCACAACCAGCCACCGCATATGAATAAAGGCTGAATAAATTCTTCAATAATTTTCCCCCATTGCATTTTCTTCCTACTCAGTGTCATTTTAATTGCTTCTCAATGCTTAACACCTATTGATTAATACATGCATTAAAGGAGATCCTGTGCCATAGTGTATACATGGCTTGTTCATGTAATTCATATCATCTCATTCAAGCATCACTTGGCCGTCTCAGGGGAGCGCCTCAAATAGAGAGACTTAACAATGGCATTTTTCTTATTCCTCGTTCATTCATTCATTTTCTTTTCGGCTCAGTCCCTTTATTAATCAGGGGTCGCCACAGCGGAATGAACCACCAACTTATCCAGCATATGTTTTACACAGTGGATGCCCTTCCAGCTGCAACCCAGTACTGGAAAACATCCATACACACCATCAGACACATACACTTTATTCAATTCACCTGTACTACATGTCTTTGGATTGAGGGGGAAACTGGAGCACCCGGAGGAAACCCACTTGAACACGAGGAGAACATGCAAACTCCATACAGAAATGCCAACTGACCCAGCCAGGGCTCGAACCAGTGACCTTTTTGTTGTGAGGTGACAGTGCTAGCCACTGAGCCACCGTGCTGCCCTATATTTAGACATTGTCCTGTTTAACTATTATTTTTACATTTATTTTTATTTAATTAAAATTATTTTATCATAATTTAAAGAAAGCACCTATCAGATGTCATTAACTGTAACAATAACTTGTATATAAAAAATACGCCAGGGATATTCAGGTTATATATAGCAAAAAAATCTTATTACATATTAAAAAAAGTTCAAGGATTACAGTTTTGCCTCAAATACTTTCATTTTTGTCATTTAAGATCTTTAAAATGTGCCACTACACTCATTTGATGGCTTTAATCGTATAAACATAACACTAAATAAAAAAGGAATATTATTTTAGCCACATTTTGACAAAACTATAGAAGTTACACACTTTTTATATTAATTGTATTCATGTATTAATCATTTTTATGCCCATAACACTAATTTGATGAAGTAGCGATAACCGCTCTTGTCTTGACCCACGTAACATTCTTGCGAGGTTCACTTTTGATAAAATAATTACAGAGTCTCCTGCAAATCAATGACAAATTGCTGCATTATTACACTTTATCTGCTTTCATTTCAAAATGAGAGGTGATAAAAGGCGCAAAGAAGACGGTCTTTGTCGCTATCTGGACTGAGCGTGGATTGTAATTATGCTAACACCAGTAGAAGCTTCGTCCTGCCTTCCTGTAAGTCACTCACTCATTCATTCATAATAATTAATTGCTCATAAAAGCCCGGGAGAAGGAACAATGATTGTCCCACATTTTTTTCCCTTTCTTTCTCTCTTTTCCCCCCTCTCGGATCTTTTCTTCCCTGTCTTTGAAAGGAAAACAGAAATATTGGTGACTAACGTTATGAGAGAGGCCTCATTTCCATAGCCGCACGGTGAATTTCTGGCACCTTTTTAGTGCGCTTCGCCTGCAGGCTTCAATAATAATGACTGTTTTTTAGTGGAGGGGGCTGGGCGAAGCGTGTGGACTTTATATACCTAGAGGGAAAGATTTGGGGCATAATATATGTGCGTGTGAGAGAGATCGAGTACAGCGGTAACGGAAAAAAAGGAGGTAAAAACTACTATCCGAGAGATCAGGTTCATCAAAACAACCATATACCCACATTCAAGCACGTTGTTCACTCTAACAGACAGACAATGATAAATAAACGTGCAGTTCGTGTGCATGAAAGCTGCTCTATGGTCTTGTCTGAGATCCTAGCACAGTAACTTTCACCCCTAGGCATCTCGTCTGATCCATGTCTCTGTTCACATTTCAACATGCTGATATCAAATGGTCGCATGGCAGGGCGTCCCAATCAAGCCAGATAAATGATAATAAGCTGACAGAATGCCATGGCGCAGTAGGAGGGCATGCACACACCTTCATGCACACATACAAGACATGTTCTTGTGTTAAAAACAGCTAGATGGAGCACAGCAGAATTGAGAGGCGGCGCATTTATAGGTGCATTAAATACTCCAGTTCGATACAAGTTAAGCTCTATTGACAGCAGTTGGGAAATGATGTCCATTAGCAGAGAAAATATTTTGACATTAAAATGAAAATTGTGGTTATAGTAAAGCACTTAAAATGGAAGTACAGGTAGCACAATACAATACACAAAGAATCACTGACATTGTCTGTGTAAAGTAGTGGCCAACAGGCTCAGTTCTGCTGGGATCCTAGAGGTGCTAAGCACCTTCAATCGAAGTCAAGAGCACCATAAAAGTAATAATAAGACATTGGCAAACTGATTTGGCAAATGCTAAAGTGTGAGTTTGTCTTTGCACCCTCTCCAAGACCACTCATACATAGAAATAGACTGTTGTCATACCAGCTAAGTCCATTAGTCATTTATTCATCATCACTTGTTCCAGTTATGAAATGCCTAAGGATAAGTCCTCTTTTGAGACTTACCTTTGCTGTTCCACATATGTGAATCCTGAACTTTTTGGGAGATTAACTAAAGTGATGACAACTTTTTAGTGATTATGAAAGGAACAAAAACATTTTGGCTACACAAAATTCATTTAAATCTTGACTAAAATGACGAATGGCCATGTACACAGATTAACTCAGATTAACACACTGTAGTCATAACCATAGCATTGGATGGAACAAAGGTATAAAGTGTCTCAATACATGGACTGAAGTACCCTTAACAATTTCAGAAGCATTTTTCTTTGATTTTACTCTGGAAACCTTTCATCAAAATTATGAGCAGTCTGTAAACCTGAAAGCTTTGGAGAAGGCTTCTCATTTATGCTCCTAAACTCTGGAATAGCCTTCCTGATAACGTCCGAGGCTTAGACACACTCTCCCAATTCAAAACTAGATTAAAGACCTATCTGTTCAGTAAAGCATACACTTAGTGCACCACCTGGGGGCTTCCACACAGGTTCTGCATCTTGTTTATATACACTATGAACAGCAGCTACGCTAATTATTCTCTTTATTCTCCATTTCCACCTGGGGATACTCTTCCCGAGGCTCTTAGACTATGCAGAGTCACTGATTCGATCCAAGACCAACGACGAGATGATCCCAAGGTTTCCATATCCTGGATCAGGCCGTATCCTGAGCAGCTACTGTGGTGGTCATGGAGGATGGAACATGAGACTGATTCCTGTGACGCTCCAGGGACAGACGAGTCTTCGCTGAGGCCAGCTTCCAGCCTCCGCCGCTGAGACTGCAGCTCTGCACAAGACGTTTGGCTAGCGGAGAAATTAAAATGGCGTGCCCAACTGAGTCTGGTTTCTCTCAAGGTTTTTTTCTTCACTTTTGCCATTAGTGAAGTTTTTTCCCTCTCCGCTGTCGCCACTGGCTTGCATGGTTCGGGATCTGTAGAGTGCGCATCGTTGGATTCACTCTTCAGTGTTTGGACTCTCAGTAGTGATTTTTAAACCACACTGAACTGAGCTAAACTGAACTGAATTAAACACTAAAACTGAACTACACTGTTCCTATTTACTGTGACCTTTTATGTGAAGCTGCTTTGACACAATCTACATTGTATAAGCGCTATACAAATAAAGAATTGAATTGAAGGACAAGAATCTATGATAGGAACTATCCATAAAAATATAATTTATTTGAAATACTCTTCAGATTTTTGTTGGGTCATTCTATTAATTTATATTTATTAAAAAATCTCCAAGTGATAGAGTTCTTCATATTAAGAGAAAACCAAGAACAAAGGATCAATATAGTTTTTTGTGGCGATCAACTTCATGCCATAAATTCTTCAATCTCCATCTCTCAGAGTTAACACTAAAGGATAAAAAATGAACTAAACTAGACTAAAGTAGAAGATCATATTACGGCCTGCTGAATATACAAGTTCAGTGAAAGCACATACAAATCACATTAGGGTTGCTTTCACAGGCTGACACACACTGTATTTGTCCAGAAATTAGCTTGTGTTTCTGTAAGGTTTGGATGCTGAGTGTGCTGGAACACACACCTGCAGCACCTGGTCTCACACCCCACACACACACACACACACACGCACACACACACACACGCTGACCCTGCTGGACTCTTGTACACTCCAGAAGTCACAGCATGGGTGATCCCTGCTAATTTACCATTGACAACAAACTAATTACCACCAGAAAGGAGGAGGAGGTGTGGATTTCTATGCTCCTTTTCTCAACTATCAGCCAACTGAAGCGTCCTGCCTCATTGCACATTCTAACTACAAGATGAGGTCAAAAATCAAATATGCGGTGAGGCTAAAATGGCATTTGCTAGTCTTTTGGTTGGAATGTTGTGAATTGTCCTTGAGTGGCATCAGTTGTGAAATAAATCATGCAAATCTTGCATCCTGATGCACTTAATTGTTAACAAATCACCAGCATACTTGAGTTTTTAAAGTGTATTCCTAATGTCAGGCCATTATTGATAAATGACTGTACAGTTCTGTAGTCCACCAATGTGTTTTTGACTGTCAAGTACAGGCTCATGCCTATAGACTGAACATACAATACTGTACATATGTGCAAAAAAATAACATTAACATTATCAAACCCATTTCAAAGATTCACATTTTCAGAATGGTGTCACGGTGGCTCAGTGGTTAACACTGTCACAGCAAGAAGGTCACTGGTTCGAGTCCCGGCTGGGTCAGTTGGCATTTCTGTGTGGAGTTTTCATGTTCTTCCCGTGTTGGTTTCCTCCGGGTGCTCTGGTTTCCCCCCTCAGTCCAAACACATGCACTTTAGGTGAATTGGGTTAACTAAATTGGCCTCTAGTTTATGAGTGTGTGGGTTAATGTGAGAGTGTATGGATGTTTCCCAGTACTGGGTTTGGCTGGAAGGCCATTCGCTGTGTGAAACATATGCAAGAATAGGTGGCAGTTCATTTTGCTTTGGCAACCCCTGATAAATAAGGGACTAAGCTGAAGTAAAATTAATGAATGAATGAATTCACTATTATATTTATATAATTATTACCATTTTCTACTGATATTTGATTTATAAATAAGTTATTCATTGTTTTCAATGCTTTTTGAACCTACATTTCAAACAATTAGATTACTAAAATGGGAGAACCTCAGCTTTAATTTGGTATATGGCCCATAGTCTGGTTAGATTGTAAAAATATTAGATAAGGTTTTCTTTCAAATGGATTTTCTCAAAAAGATAACTTTACTAATTTGAGTAAAAATGAAGCAAATCTTTATCATACCCCAACTCAGTCAACGTTAAAGATGATAGTAAACAGAAATACAAATGGAATAGTAATAAAAACAGTAAGTCACAAACAAAAGGTGACTTTAGCAGGGCTTTTACGAGTTTTTCACTAAGTAAAGTTGATTTATAAACTAATTTCAAGAGGATCACGTGCATATGATTGTTTTCAGCTGTTCTCGCATCAGCTCATGATTGATTCTCCAATCAGATGATTCCTAACTCATTATAAATAACCAGTTTTCATATCTCAATATCTTCGTCTTGAATAACCCCAACCCCCACCCCCCAACTCACCCCTACTCCACCTCCTTTCCAGATGGGTGACACGGTGGCCTAGTGATTAGCACTGTTGCCTCAGCAAGAATGCCTCTGGTTAAAGTCCTTACTAAACCAGATGTCATTACTGTGCGGAGTTTTGCTCGTTCTCCCCTCACTCCCCTACTGAAAAAAAACAGCTTAAACCAGTCTAGGCTGGTTGGCTGGTTTTAGCTGGTCAACCAACCTGGTTTTAGAGGGGTTTTGGCCATTTCCAGGCTGGGTTCCAGCCATTTCCAGCCTGGTCTTAGCAGGTCAGGCTGGAAAATGACCAGCTAAAACCAGCCTAGCCAGGCTGGGAGCCCAGCCAAACCAGCTATGTCCAGCTTAAACCAGGCTGGTCCAGTTGGTTTCATCTGGATTTAGCTGGTCATTTTCCAGCCTGTAAACCAGCTTGAAAATGGCCAAAACCCCTCTAAAACCAGGCTGGTCAACCAGCTAAAACCAGCCAACCAGCCTAGGCTGGTTTAAGCTGGATTTTTCATCAGGGTCACATGGGTTTTTCATGGGTTCTCTGGTTACCTCCCACAGTCCAAAAACACGCAAGTAAATTGATCACACAAAAAAAAGATACCATAGACAAGCTCTTAGCGAGTACACCTCTCCTCAGTCATCCATATTTAGCTAGAAATAAGCTGGGAGGAGTTTATCGAGATCTACCTGAGCTCAAACTCCCCTCTCGCCCTGCAAACGGAAGGGAGCCCAAGGCTCGAGGATCTCATAAGCTCAGGGCTGTCTCCCGGGACAGCATGCCAACAAGCTTTATTATCAATCATCAGCTAACCTATATTTGTTTTCCTACTATGGATGTCAATGATTACAGTTGTCCTCCTTTCTTTAAAATAGCGTCTTTAGTGTTCAACAGATGATAGAAACTTTGGAACCACTTGAGGGAGAGTAAATTTTCATTTTTGGGTGAACTATCGCTTTAACTGTTACAATATTACTGTAAACCATAGCTTCATTGGATTTAATGCTATAAAAAAGTAGCTGTTTCCATTAACCTATTTCATGTGCATTTTGGAATATCGCAAAAAAAAAAAGTGCTTAATGGAAATTTGCTTAGAAAACATATGTGTAAAACAAAAAGCCATCACATTGCTTTTACTGCGTTTATCAAGAAGCATGATTTTGTTCATCATTTCAGTTTTGCGCATAAATCTAATTTGCATTTTTGGATGGAAACAGCTAGTGCTGGACCTGCCCTTGAGGTCTGACAGACAACACGAGTCCAAGATGCCAGTTTCCACTTCAGCCAATGATGTGCGTTTGGGGTCACTCTGAGTGGAGTTCTTTAAAAGAGTTCAGGAAACCCGTTTGGAAACAATCCATTTGCTGCCACAAGTAGTGGGGAAAATAATCAAGGCAGCTTTCAGACTGAACCTAAACGATAGCGATAGTAAGCGCAGTGTGAACGAGATGGAGGTTTGTGGGGAAAGAGGAGTAGTGGGAGTGAGGGATGGAGGAAAGACGCTGGGCAGTAGAGCACTGAGCAAACACAGAGCCGCTGGGCTGTGAAACAGCATGCAGCAGCGGGAGACCTCATTACACACAGCAGGACCGAGACTGATCGCTATTCATTCTGCTCACATCAACACACACAGGCAGAGGAGACTGCGCGTAATCACGACATGCCATTTAACCATTTAACATTATCACCTCTCTAAGTGTGGCACACACAGTCACACGCACAAGGGAAAATGCTCCATCAAAGCAGTGTGACATAATTACATCATATCAATTCCTCCAGGATTTGTGAATAAAATAAAATAAAAAGGTTTTGGTGAATTTGCGACAGTTTCCGCTGCTTTTCTTTCAACCCAGCCTCATTATGGATACGTACCCCAGTATACATTTCTGGAGAGAGTGAAATACATCCCAGGAGGTATGTTTTTTTGCAGTTTCTTCTTTGCACAAGAGGCCGTCGTGTACGCTTTTTCAGATCTTGAATTTCTCTCGCGAGTGCCATTCGCACCTGCTATTCTCACGTAAATCCACCAGAGGCTGCTGTCGGCTGATCGACTGATTCCCTACTTACCGCCTTCCCTAAATCCAACCAATAGCGTCTTCAAAAGCAATCCAGAAAAAAAAAAAAGCCTGATGTCTACCACGTTTTCAGATTTTACCACATTCTCACCCTGTTATTTACTTGTTTATTTTTTTGCCTTTTGTTTTTGTTTTACCTGCTTTCTGGAACCGTTATTGGACCTGAACCTTGTTGTTTACGTCAACTTCACTCTGCATCTCAAGTCCTCCAACGTACCTGGCGAGCCACAGAAACAGAAACCGTCAGCAGCTTCATATCGCCCTGTAGCGTTCGTTTTAAAGACGAAATGCAGACTCTGAATATTGCAACAACTTGAGGCTTTGCACATCACAAGTATATTCTCTTTGTGAATACTATGTTTTATATGGGAAAACTATGCAGTTGGTGCTCTGTGGCATGACAGGAATCTGAACAGTGTCCCAACTGTCTAAAATATGTGGGAAATTTTTGTCAATAAAAAAAAATTGCGACATTTGCTTGATTTTGCTTGATACACTGGTTCGCTAAAAACTCTATGAATAGGTAAATATTGAAATACTTCCTTCACAATACCATCAATCAACCAGTCAATCATAATGTAACTAATTTGGGTAAACTAAATTGGCCGTAGTGTATGAGTGTGGGTTAATGTGAGAGTGTTTGGGTGTTTCCCAGTACTGGGTTTGGCTGGAAGGGCATCCGCTATGTAAAACACATGCAGTTTACCCTATAGTTATTATATATTCAGAGTCTGCATTTCGACTTTAAAACGAACACTATGGGGCGGTATGACACTGCTGACGGCTTCTGTTTCTGTGGCTTGCCAGGTACGTTGGAGGACTTGAGACGCAGAGTGAAGTCGACGTGAACGACAAAAACCTAGCAATTACCCCCTTAGTTTGGTTTGTTTAGAGACATGTAATCGAGCAATCAGGTATACACCAGAATAACTGGTCTTTCCAGATTCCAGGTCCAGAATTACCAGCTAGTTCGTGTTGGTCTACTAGACTGGTAGCCATCTTGCCAAGTTTCCCATATTGCTTGTTGTTGACATGAAAAGGCTTTATTTCCAAAACAATCTCTGAAAACCGGAACAAAAAAGTATAAAACTACATCCACTTTGACTCATGACTACATGGACATCAGTATCAAAATGAGTTGCCTTAATCTGATTAAGATAGTAATATGATTAAGGCTTTACATGAGTTGCTTTTTGATGTTCCTTTCATGATTTCGTTTACCAGGTTACACAATTACACAATTCAATTAACGTCATCGCATCAACACGCTATTCACGTTTCCTCTGGAGTTTCATGTAATTCCGGCTGTTTTATTTTTAATTTGTCGACTTAACTGCAGTTTGGCACTTTTACCTTCATTCAGGAACATTTCATGCATGTCCCCCCTGTCAAACAAGATATTGGATGTTATTGTTTTAGGGCGCACTCACACTATGCAATCCGAACCGTGGCCAGGGCCCGTTTCCCGGTTCGTTTGATAAGTGTGAGTGCTCTGGATTGGGCTCAGGCGCGCTTCAGTTGGCCGGCCCTGTCGTAGTCGTAGATTATTAAAGATGCAAACCCCTCACTGCACAACAGCTGCACCTTTTAGCAAACCTCCTACAACCTGCAGCACGAAGACTTTATGATTGTTTATGAGCGTCAAAAGTGGCTGATCTGCTGGGCGAAAATATTTGACTGCGTGTCACTGCATCCCAAACCAACTAAAACGATATAACGAAGAAATCTCCACTGTGCAGAGCGAGAGCGCCTACTGAACATCATCGATGAACGTAAGCGTGCTCAGACTCGAATGTAATGTGAGTGCGGGCCTCGGGGGAGACGGGAGGGGGGACAAGAGTGCTTCTGCCCAGTTCAAGGCAACTATACATAGTGTGAGTATGCCCTTAATGGAATTTAATACCAACACGCTCGTATGAGAAAAAAAAAAACATTGCGAAGCAGGTGTCTGTTGTCCTTTACTGACTCGGTAGGTACAGAGAATAGTGTTCAAACAGCTCTGTGTGTGTAACATCACACACAAAGCTGTGGAATGTGGAATATCCTGTCGCAAAATGCAGCGAAAATCCTGCACAATGGTTATTTGAGAGTCTCTTGCATATACTGTATGATTTAGACATATGATGGTGTGTTTAGGGTGTTCTGGACTCTCTACAAGAGTACAAGCGGTGGTGTCCTGCAAAAGGCCTGGCAATAAGTCCATCACATCCCGGGCTATCGACTCCCTCTGGGGGATCAATACTGGAATGATGGGCCTCCTCTGTCTCGCCCATCCATCCACTGGGCCATTGAGCGCATGTTAATGTTATGAATTATTGAGAGAACGGTTACTATTGAGTGGCTGTGGGGATTATTGAAGGGGTGAATTGCAGTGAGAGGGCGGGCGGAGGTCTGGAAGGAGGCGGAGGGAGTCTGCGCCAACGGCCAGGGCAGAATCCTCAAGCAAGGTTTAAGTGTTCACGGAGTCGGCTGACCTCAAAAACGTTGAGGTCAGAGGTTGCAGGAAGGACACAGCTGACGTTATGATGGGTGTTTTGTCTGTCTGATTGTTTAAAGGGCACCTATGACAGAAATCAACTTTTGGAAGCTGTTTGGACAGAACTATGTGTAGGTATAGTGTGTCCACAGTCATACTGGGGTGATAGAAACACAACAAGTCTCTATTTTTAATTTTCTGACATTAAAATAGGATCCAAATTCAATCAATTTTGAGGGCCCCCGCAACGTGGCATAGGAGTTTTCACTTCAAATGTGTCAGCACAGCTATTAAAGTATCCTCAATCAGGGATGAGTTTCACACACGCACAGTACCTCCTAGTGGACCAGTTCTGTTTCAATGTTTCAGACCCCTTCTGTGCCTTTGTATGTGCACCATCCACAAATACAGAAAAGTTGGACTGCACCTGAGTGATGTGCGCAGATGTCCATAGACACTCCTGATGACCAAAAAAATGCTTCACAAGTACAGTGTACAGACTGTTATAGTGGTCTAACATATACCTTGAGCTTTATGCTGTATTCACACCAGATGCAATATGCGCGAATAAATCGTGCTATTCGCGCGTAAATAGACACGTTAACATTTTGAGTTCATCCGCTTCATTCGCGCGTCAAATTCACTGAGCAATAGATGCAGATTGGGCAGGGCTTCTGTCTGCTCTGTGATTGTAGCTTCGTTGCTAAATGGCTAACATGGATTTTATTGAGAGAATAACTGTGTTTATCTGCTTTATTAGGCTGAAAAACACAGTTGATTCGTTTGGAGCCGTGTCCGAGTCCACTAGATCCTTTCAGAGGTGCACCCAGCTCTGTGGCACCTACATCATAAGCATGCCCCTAAACGAGAAAGCTCCTGATTGGTTAACGTGGTGTGAATGTCCGCTGAAGTACCGATTTTTCAACTGGAGCAATTCGCGCAAAACAATCAACTCACGCAGCTTCATTAACGCAAAACGCGTCATTCACGCCACCTCATTTGCGCAGGATGTCTATTCGCGTCTTTGCATTGACTTAACATGTAAATCACTCTCGCTTGACGTTTCCTTCCGCATCTGGTGTGAACGCAGCATTAGACACTCTCTTATTGTTTATTTCTGAGGCCCTGGTGAGGAAAAAAATTAAGAAACTTAAACTTTAAGATATTTTAGACTATTC